>NC_060282.1:4428941-4655834 GCF_021613505.1 Equus quagga
ACGTGCTTAGTCCATGTCAGCCTTCCACCGTCTGTCTCCTCACCTCCACACCCCTCACACATGTGCTCAGACTCTGTTAGCCTTCCACCATCTCTTCACCTCCATCCGCCCCACACCTATGCTCTTTGTGTCCACAGGGGGGTCTTTTGTGGTGGCCTAACTTAAGGCTGTGCTGAGACCCTAGATCATGGGTGGTCTGCAGCAGTGGCTGAGGTAGCCTCATCGTCCTTGAAGTCCTGCATCTAGCTGGAGTGAGTTCACCATGGGGACCTCAGTTAGCTTCTTCATCTGTTCCCCTCTGTGGGATAACCGACACAGAGCCTGGAGTACTTGTTTGTTGACGGAGTGGCTGTCTTGACGAAAGTGGTGCCTGTGACTATGGCTCATTCCATTAAATAGGATTTCTCGTTATGGTCCTGGTCTGAGAGACCTCTAGTCTGCCTTCTCGCTCTCCTTCCATTTGTCCCCTGTAACAAAGCTCATAGTGCCCAGGGAACCAGCTGGGGAGGGGTACAGACTGTGGAAAAATGGCACTGGTGGTGGTGGTCTTGAAGAGGGCACGCCACCTTTGGTGCCAGACTGTTCTAGGTTCAAGGCTTAGCCTCAACTCTTACCAGCTGTGGGACTAGAAGCAAATCATTACCTCCCTGAGCCTTGATTTTATCTGCTATAAAATGAGGATAGCAACCGAGTTCACAGGCTTTCCTCAGAGGCCGTCAATTGGTGAGAGTGCCTGGCATAGTAAGCGCTCCGCGGACGTTGCGTGGAATTGGTCGTTAGAGCTGCCGTAGTGGGTTGGGTCCCTAGAGCAGGCGCCTCACAGGACTAGTTCCCCGTGCTCTCCGCACGGCTCTTGGAGCAGGACAGATGCTTGGCCTCGTTTGACATACAGGATAATTGTGGTTAAACAGTTTGCTCTCAGTCACTTACCTAGAAGGTGCCTCGCTGGGGGTACCACCCTCCTCTGTCCCTCAAAAGCCAGCATTCTGGCCCTTCACGGCCTTCAAGCCTGGTCACTTGGGGTCTGTTAGTCTTCTCCATCAGGCGTGTGCTCTCAGGGGCAGTGGTCGTGGTGTCTAGCACAACTCCTAACGTCCTTGCAGAAAGGAAAGGGCTCGTCCTTCTGGGATGAGGACATTTACTTTGCACCTCCCTCCTTTTTCTGGAAGGATGTCTGTGAATGGCATGATGCCTCCCCGCCTTTCGGAAATGTCTCCTGTGGCTGCCTGTTGACTGCCCCTCCCTTCAGTGTGTGGTCTTCAGAGCCCTGGGGTCTCTACTGGTGGGAGCAGGCTTTCGGAGAGGAGTTTGGATGTCTTTTCTTCAGTCAGATGGACTTGGCTGAGTCGCTGTGCTGTGCTGGTTGCTATCAGGATATCAAAAATCACTCAGAAATTAGTCCTGCCCCTGTGAAGCCTGTAGTCCAGAAGAGCAGACAAAACAAGACATGCCTGCAAACAGCAGCGAGGGGATCGCTGCCTTGGAACAGCTGTTAGAGAGACTCAGGGGTTCTGAGAGGAGAACTGTGAAGCCCCTCGGGTGTGAGGGACGTGTGAGCCTCGTGGAGGCACTGGAGCTCCGACCTGGGAGATGGCAGGGCTTACCACGCTGAGGTAACGGAGGGTGGACTAAGAAAAGACACTGAGGTTAAAAAAGGAGGAGATTTAGTTGCAAGACTAAATATTGCAAAGACACACGCATGCTGGCTCAAGAAGCGCAAGGTTTATTGTCAGGAAAAGGGCGTCATGGGGATTGGTTCCGGGTCCTGGGAGCTATGAGGGCCTGGATGACTACTCTCCATCTCTCTGTCTCAGACCTCCCATCTTGGTTGCCTTCTTCATGCCCTCTCTGTTCTCCTCCCTGCCACCAGTTTCCCTGCCCGCCTGTGGCTTCTTTCATCCCCTGGCTTTGGCCTGCGGCGAGCTTTGGCTGCCTCGGGTCTGAGCCTGGCCCCACCTCAGTGTGTGCTTTCAGCTCAAGCTGCTCGAGTCTACGATCTGCCTGATGGTCAGGATCTTTTCGTTCATAGAGCTGCTGCTTGTAAGACTGTGGCTGGAGCTGAGAAACTGGCAAAAACATCTGGTACCTTTAGGAACAGAAAATAAGTCAATTGGATTAAAACACAGGGTCTTTGGGGGAGAGTGTTAGAAGGCAGTGGGATGTTTAGGCTGGGACAGTTGGCAGGCCTGTGAGTGCTGGGCTGAATTAATCCTGCAGACAGTTCAGCCCGAGAGGAGCAGAGTGATTTGCAATGTGCGTCCTGGTTAGTGCTGGCTCCTCCTTTCAGCTTCTAAAGTCAGCGAGCCGCCCAGTGGCTCTGATTGAGCTTCTGCTCTGAGATGCAGCTGGTGCCGGCCCTTCCTTGGTGGACACCTGACACTCACCTCTCTACTTCTCTCTCTCTCAGCATGTATAGCTAGAGGTGGGGAAGGAGCAGCCCCATTTACTGAGCACACTTGTGCCAGGCTCCGGAAAGCCGCATCACATTGTCACACGACACCTCTGTGGTGCAGCTATTGTCACCCCATTTATTACAGAGGAAACTGAGACAGCTGTCTACCTGGGTCCAAGCAGGTAGTGGGCGATAGTCTGGTTCCCCCACCTCTGTCAGGCTTCGGAGTTCTTGCTCTCTCCAGTACCTCCCATTATCTGCTCATTGACTTTGAAAAGAGAGGCTAACTTACCTGTGAAAGGTTAGTGGTTGTGTGCTGTTCACCTGAGACAGGTGTTGGGAGGAAGCATCGCAGGCAGGCAGGCAGGCAGCCTCAGTGCCCCCGGGGTGGCCCGAGTCCCCAAGACCTTGAAGGTGGAGGGCCGCACCCTTCTTGCCCACGGCGCCTTCCCAGTGCGTGCTGTTTCTATGGCAACTCCCAGCCCGGGCCCAAAGTTTCAGTGGACAAAGGTGGCTGTTGCTATTAGGACTAATTGGAATCGTGTTAGCTATTTTTAGCTCCTGAGGAAAATCTTCTGACTTAGAAATGTTACAGGATAAAATATGTTTTTAGAGCATACCAACACACTCCGTGTAGGAATGTCAGTTTGCTGTCTCTGAGAAAATGGTCTTTTGTTGCCATTTTCTCTCAAACTTGTTGGCAAGCTCCAAAAGTGCGCTTCTGTTTCCCCCGACTCATTTTCTTTTTCTCTTTCAGCTCCTGAAACCCCATAAAGCTTTTCGGGGCCAAGTAGAAGAGGTGATGGTTCTTTACCAACTGAAATCAATTCCGTAGTGACTTCCCTTGCTCAGCTCTGGGCCTGTCAGAGCTGGCCTGAGGGCAAGGGGCTCTCCTTCCAGGGTGGGGGCCGTCCTGGGCTCCCCTTTGCATAGCACCAGTCAGTGTGAGCTGGGGTGCCAACATCACCATGATGCCACGCCTCTGAATGAGGGTTGGGACATAGCCAGCCTGCAGGTTCCAGTTTGGGGATGTCGGAGCCACCATGAGACCTCAGCACTCTGGTTCGGCTCTGTGACTTGTTATCATGGGCTGAATGGGAACAGAAAGGCAAACCTTGGGTGGGTTCTAACATTCAGTCCAGCTCAATGGCTGATGATTCAGAGTTCTGTCTGCACTTTCTGCTCTGACCCTGCTGTGGGGACTAGTAAGAAGGGTTCTGGGGAAGTGCCCTCTTGGGCAGCACAGCCCCCTCTGCCCTAGTTCCGCGCGGCCATTTCTCGCCAGGGCTGCTGTGGCACTTCCTCCTGGACTTGGCCCCTGGCTCCAGCCCACCAGCCCCCCAGCACCTGCCTTCATCCGTTACTGTGCTGCTCCCAGAGTAGTCTCACAAGGCACAGAGCTCATTGTCCTGCAGCGGCTCCTCAGCACTTGCAGGATGCAGATTTACAAAGGCCTGCTTCTTCTCCCCCGGCCTCGTCTTCCCCCATAACACCATAGTGCTCTGACAAGACCTGCGCATTCCTCAAGCTTCAGTTTCAGTGTCTGGTCGCCTTCTACAGAACATTTTGGCCGATGCTGAATTCAGTGTCCTTCTGCTTCCAGGGCTTCTGGAGCATCCCATTAATGAAATGACTCTTTCCTCTTCAACACTTCTCATAAGCGGTAGGCTGCAGTGAGCAGACAAAGCTACCCAGGCACACAGGTCTTTGTTCCTTGCCAACAAAAGAGGCCTGTCCTGATCTGAGACCATACCTACAAAGCATTTCTACGTACAAGACACTGCGGTGGAGGACGGAGGAATGAGTCAGGCCTAGGCCCTCAGTCAGGGAGATCCTGTACAAGCACTTGAGTAACAATAATCCATATGGAGTAAAATATATGCGAAGAAGAGCTATGCTGTGTGCGGGGCTGGGTATATGTCAAGCAAGGAGCGCCCCTCCCTCACCTGCTCTGTACACATTAAGCAGCTGCCTTCCCTGGTGCCAAGCAATGGGGAAAGTGGAGGGGGAATGAGGAGGACTCAGACTTGGACCTTTACTCAAGGTGCTGAATGCAATGATCGAGGAATGCATGGGAGGTCAAGGGCCCTGGGGGACGAGGCACGGACACCATGCTGACCATTTACCAGTTGTCCTGGCCAGTGCCACAGAACTTCGAGTTTCTCCTGAAAAAGACTTTGGTCTATTTGAGGATTTCTTGACTTTGCTGGACACTGAATGTTAGTGGAGACCAAACAGGAAGCTCAGAATGGAGATGAGTGTATAGTAGATAGCCAGCTTGGAGGCATAGATTTTCTGAGCATTTCCGACAGTCCTGGCCCATGTTCCCACTTCGGTGGTTATTTTCCAGTTAGATACTTTGCATCTCCTCCAAATTTTACAGTTCTCAGTGATCCTTTGTGGCTTTTATTTGGTCTGGCTGTCCGGAGGGAACCTTCATGCCCTTTTGTCTTTGAGCATTTGCAACAGTGCAGCTGGGGTCTTTGCCTTTTCTGTATGTAGGAGCTATTTAACATCAGTACTTGTTTCATCTGTTGATGCTGTACCTGGAGAGGGCAATTGAATCTAAGTTCACTCTTGGATCCGTCTCTGAGGAGCTCCTGAAACGATCCAAGGATTTTCCCAGTGTGTCGGGCTTGTTCTTTATGACCCAGGATCCCACAAGGAGACGATTAGTTCCTGATCTAGACCTCAAGAACCAAGCAAACAAGGCTCACAGGTTGCTTTTGGAGGATCACTTCTTGCCTGGATAAATGCTTTGTATTTGTTATGAGAAAGGAGGGGCATGAAATTGGGGGGCAACCGAATAAGGTGAATAATGGCCTGGGTATCCTATGGTTTTGAAATCTGACCAATTTTCCAAAAAAAAAAAAACAACCTTTGATTCCCCACTGCTTATATAACTAATACTATAATTAAATAATTTAAATATGTATTAGCATAAAATTAAATATAGAATCCTTATGCTTATAGTATTTGTAGAGCCACTTTTCCAAAATATATTCATACCAAATTATAAGACCAATACAAATAACATGATCAGATTAACTTGACAAAATATTGTGGTGAAACTAATTCCTAATAGAAATAGGAACGTAGTATTGACAACTGCAGAGCTGGTTCCTTTGATTTTTAGCATGCCTATGTGTGCAATGAGATGGATCTATATTCTCAGCGTTTGTCTTTATTCAAACCAGGGAAAACCCTTCATCGACATACCATGATGTCATCTGAGCATCAAGTGGGGTGAGCACGTCCACCTTCTTTCTTTTATTGTTAGCCGGTGACAGTGAAAGTAATCACACTGGCACGATGCAATCACAGACACAAATCAAGCACAAGAACTGAGATTACACAGTAGTTTCTTCTTATAAGATGGTCATTTAGATGATTTAGAATATGCTTATATTGATTTTTAACAGCTGTATTAGTCAGCTTGGGCTGTCATGACAAAATTCCATAGACTAGGCAGCTTAAGCAACAGGAATCTATTTCTCACAGCTCTGGAGGCTGGAACTCCATGATTGGGGTGCCAACCAGTTTGGTTCCTGGTGAGGGCTCTCTTCCTGGCTTGCAGATGGCTGCCTTCTCACTGTGTGCTCATGTGGCCTTTCCTATGTGTATATGTCAGGGGCGCAGGTGGGAGAGGGAGAGTGAGCACCCTGGTGTCTCTTCTTAAAAGGACACTAATCTTGGGGCCAGCCCAGTGCTGTAGTGGTTAAATTCGTGTACTTCACTTTGGCAGCCAGGGGTTTGCGAGTTCAGATCCTGGGCACAGACCTACACACTTCTCATCAAGCCATGCTATGGCAGCTCCCACATACAAAACAGAGGAAGACTGGCACAGCTGTTAGCTCAATGACAATCTTCCTCAAGCAAAAACAGGAAGATTGGCAACAGATGTTAGCTCAGGGCCAATCTTCCTCACCAAAACAAAGGAAAAAAAGGACACTAATCTTATCTTGAGGGACCCACCCTTATGAGCTCATCTAATCCTAATCACCTCCCAAATATAATGATGCTGGGGATTAGGGCTTCAGTGTATGAATTTGGAGAGGCACAAGCATTCAGTCCATAACAGCAGCTTTGTTAAGGTATAATTGACTAACAATAAACTACATGTGTATAAAGTGTGCAATTTGATAAGTTTTAGCATATGTTTACACCCAAGAGACCATCACCACAATCGATTGGGTGGACATATCCATCACCCCCTAAAGTTTCCTTGTGCCCCTGTGATCCCTCCCTACCCCTGGCCTCATACCCATGTAGCTCCGGCTCTGCTTTCTGTCACTGTGGACTAGTTTGCATTTTCTAGAGTTTTATGTAAATGAATTGTATAGTATGTACTCTCTTTTTTTTAATCTGGTTCCTTTCACTTAGCATTGTTATTTTGAGATTTATCCATCATGTTGGGTACATCAGAAGTTTCTCCAGATCTCCGCATTATTTGATAGGTCAGTCTTTTCATTGCAGCCATTCTAATAGATGTGTAGAGGCATATCATTTTGGTTTTAACTTGATTTCCCTAGCGATTAATGAGCACCTTTTCATGTACTTATATGCTGCCTGTAACTTTTCTTGGTGAAGTGTGTTCTAGTCCTTTATTTTAAAATTGAGTTTGGATATGTTATTTTCAGGTATCTAATTCCAATTTAGCTTATCTTTTCAAGTGTTGTTTGAAGAGCAGAAGTTTTTAATTTCAACGAAGTCCAGTTTGTTGGTTTGTTCTTTTGTGAGTCATGGCTTTAGTGCTATATCTAGGAAATCTTGCTTAACGCAAGGCTGCTAAGATTTTCCCTTATGTTTACTTCCAAAAGTTTTATAGTTTTAGGTTTTACACTTGGATCTGTGCTCCCTTTTGAGTCCATTGTTGTATATACTGCGAAGTATAGATCAAAGTTTTTTTTTTTCCGTAGAGATCAGCAATTGTCCCAGCACACCCTCTGTCTCTAAATGCAGGGCACCTGTGATTGCCATCGCCTTGCTGCTTGTGGCAGGAGCATGGCATAGTGGCTCCAGCGTGGGCTACTTGGATTCAGATCCCGCTCTTAGAAGCAGCGTGACCTTGGGAAGCTGACTGACCCCTTAACCTTCAGTCTCCTCATCTGTAGAGGCGGGTTAACAAGGGTGCACTTGGTGGGGTCGTTGTGAGAACTGATGAGATAGTATACTTGGTGCTGTCAGCACAGGGTCTGGTGCCTGGGAGTGCTGGTGAGTCACTGCCGCTGTGGCCCTCCCTTCCCTGCCCCTCAGCCCCTCCTCTCATGTCTGGCATGTCTCATAATATCTTGTTCTCAAACATAGGAACCCCAAGCGTTCACAGCTGAGGCTTTTTAATGTCCTCTTCTTCCATTTTCTTGGCTCATCGTTCCCTCTTGTTCCTTTTCTTGGTACACTCTTTGTTCACTGTTCCCGGGGAGAGCCCTCGGATCGTCCTAGCCGCTGGACGCCTGTAAAATCTCACTGCCTCAGGTCCAATTTGGTGTATTCTACTTTAGCCTTCCATGATTTTGTCACTAATTTAACTGACTTGGCAAGTCACTTAAACTCCCTGAGCCTAATTCTTCTTTTGTAATAATAATAATAATAATGGTAATAAGAAGAAAAAGAATGACTTCATGGGAGTTTGGTGACAAGTAGGTGAGATGCTGAGTACAAAAGCCCCTTGCCCAGTGCCTGGCACACATTACCACACACTTCCTAGTAATTAGTCTGATTTTGAAAGTAACATGGATCAGGGCTTTAACCACGAGAATGCAAAAAGCCATTTTGAGACTGAATTTGGTAACAGCTTGAGTCGTGAGGTGGAGAGAAAGGAAAATAGGTCCTCAAATTTTAAGCCTGGAGAGATGGTTCATTCCCTGCTTCTTACTCCTCAAAAAGAAGAAAATTAGAAGAGAAAATGTGTCCCTTATTAAATGCATTTTATGGTGCACCCATGAGCAAATGATTGCAATGTGGCAGTGCGGTGGCCGGTGCCTCCCTCCCCATGGTGCTTGTCAGACGCGGTGATGATAAGGACGGTCTCTTGCCACTTGGCCTCCACGGCTCCGAGAGTGCATTTGGCTTCAATTGCATTGCAGTCGAAGTGATTGATTAGTGGGTTTAATGTTCTGGGCTTCAGATTATCTTTCTGTACCCCTCTTCTGTCCTGTCAGAGCCCTTTGGTGCAGACTTAGAGAGAGTGACGTTGGAGCCAGCCGCTGCAGGGTAAAGAGAGTTGTCCTGGGTTTGCATCTCGGCTGTTAACTCTGCCACTTTGAGTAAATCACCTCCAGAGCCTCAGCTCCTTATCTGGAGAATGGACATTTGTTCCTTGAGCGAGCACTATACTTAGAAGGGGGGAATGGAGAGGGTCACTAATAATTATCAAATGCCGACTCTATGCCAGACATTGAGGTAGGCTTTGAAATTCCTACATAATGCTTCAAGTAGATAGAATTATTAGCCCCATTTTACAGATGATGGAAGTGAGACTTAGAAAGTAATTCCACAGTGAGGAATCAGTGAAATTGGAATAAAGATCAGGTCTGCCTGACACAAATTTTGGTTTGGCCTATTCTGCTAGACCGGTAGGGTCTTTGGGCCTCTTTCTTTGCAATCTTCCTTTAAAAGGGGGCAGGTTCTGGAGACAGATAAATTGGGGAACCTTGCATAGCCATTTCCTTTCTTGGAGATTCACAATGTACATTAGTGTCTTAGGGATTTGAGAAGCCTTCCATTTAAGAAAATGGTTACATTTTTTTCAATTTTTTATTATGAAAAATTTCAAACATAAAACAAAGTTAAAAGAATTTTACAGTGAGTACTGGTATACCCGCCACCTGGATTCTCTCATTAATATTTTGCTATACTGACTTTGTCACGTATCTGTTTATCTATCTATCCTTTTATCTGTCTATAAATCCATCATATTTTGTTCTTGCGTTTTAAAGTAAATTGCGAACATCAGTTCATTTCCCCTTAAAACCTTAGCATGCATATCGTTTGCTAGAGTTTAATACATACTCTTTATGATTTCAGTCATTTTAAATATATTAAGAGTTGTTTTATGGTCCACCATATGGTTCATCTTGGTGAATGGGGTTTTTGCACTTGAAAAGAATGTGTATTCTGAAGTCGTTTGCTTTAGTGTTCTCTGAGTACTAGTTAGGTGGTTGGTAGTATTGTTCAGTCCGTTTATGTCTTTACTGATTTTTTGTGTGTGTCTAATTGTTCTATCCATTGCCGAGAGAGATCTAAAAGTCTCCAGTTTTGATTGTGGAATTGTCTATGACTCTCTAATTGTAGTCAATTTTTGTTTTGTGTATTTTGAAGCTCTGTTATACATGCTCACACACTTATGATTATTATGTCCTGCTGGTGAATTCACTTCTTTACCATTATGTTCTTTCCCCTTTATCTTTGGTAATACTCTGTCTTCAAGTCTACTTTATGTCGTATTAATATAATCACTCCAGTATGGTAATATAACCACACTATTTGCATAGGATAACTTTTTCGACCAATTTACTTTAAATTGCATCCCTTACAGACACACAACATATAGTTGAATTTTGCTTTTTTGTCTGTTATAACAGTCCCTGATACATACATGCATATATACATACATATGTGTGTGTATATATATATAGATATAGATATAGATATATAGATTGATCTGTTGACTTTTTGCCTATACCTCTTTACATTTTTTAAGTGAGCTCTAGAGATTATAATTTATAACCTTAGTTTTTCATGGTCTGCTTAAAGTTAATATTATATCATTTCACATAAAATATAGGAACTTTGTAATGGTATTGGTTCATTTGCCCTACCCCTATCTTTTAAGCTATAATTGTCGTATCTATTAAATCTCTGTACATTATTAACCACACAAGACATTGTTATAATTTTTGCTGTAAGAAGTCCTGTGTATTCAAAAGAAACAAGAGGAAAAAGTATTTGATCTTTGCCTAAGCATTTAGTATTTCTGATGGTCTTTGCTTTTACCTGAGTACCCGAGTTTCTATCCGGTCCTCTTTCCCTTTAACCTTAAGAACTTCCTTCAGCATTTCTTGTAGAAGACGTCTTCTGGTGACAGTTTCTCTTAGTTTTCCTTCATCTAAAATGGTTTTATTTTACCTTCATTCCTGAAGGATATTTTCACTGGATATAGAATTCTGGTTGACAGTTCTTTTCTTTCAACATTTTAAAAGTATTGTTCAGCACTGTGTTCTGGCTTCCGTAATTTATGATGAGAAACCAGTAGTTATTTGAATTGGTGTTTTTCTGTATATAATGTGTCAGTGTCATTTTTCTCTGGCTGATTCCAGGATTTTCTCCATATCCTTGTGTTTTAGCAGTTGGACTATGGCAAGCGTAGGTGTGGTTTTCTTTGTGTTTATCCTGCTTGAGCTCCAGTGAGTTTCTTAAATCTGTATATTTATGTCTTTCACCAAATTAGGAAAAATTTTGGCCCTTAATTCTTTAAGTATATGTATTTTTATGTCCCTTTCTTCTCCCTGTGGGACTCTCGGGGCAGTTGGGTTAGAATTTTTGGTATTGTTCCACAGGTCCCTGAAGCTCTGTTCCTTTTTTTCATTCTTCATTTCTCTTCTTAAGATTGGAATTTTTTTTTGATTTGTCTTCTAGTGTACTCTTTTTCTCTGTAACTTTCGTTATTCTGTTAAGCTGATCCAGGAAGTTTTTATTTATTTTTCAGTTTCAGCTTTTCCACTTGGTTCTTTTGGAGTGATATTTATTTCTCTGCTTACTTTTTCTATCTATTCATGTATTGCCACAATATTTTCCTTAATAGTCTCAAGTGTAGTTTTAATAACTTTTAAAAAGTCCTTGTCTGCTAATTGCAATTTATGTGTCGTCACAAGATGGGTAGCAATTTATTGATTGTCTTTTCTTTTGAGGGTGTGTCATGTTTCTTGGTTCTTCCTAAGTCAGTCAATTTTATATCATATCCAGGACATTGTCGTATGTTCTGGAGTCTCTGGATTCTGTTGTTTTTATTATATAGCATTTGTCTTTGTTGGAATCAAATTGAAAACTCTTATCCCTTGGGCATTTCAAATCTCAATTCTTTTCTTTCGTCCTTAGCTGGACTGTGTTGATTCTGCTCCATGCTCGTATGGCTCAGGACCAAGCCAAAGATTTGGGCAGAATCTATACACAACATTTTGGGCTCCTACTCTTTAGCTCTCTCCTTTCCTGCATTCCCCTTCACTTTGCAGTTGCTGCCGTTTCCCCAAACCCTATCTTCTGATTCTTTGGCCAAGAAAGATGACAGGTTCTCTACCAGAGTTTTAGCTTCTGTGTGGTACTGACTTCAAGCTGTCCTCAGGCCAAAAGCTATAAAGAAAGAGTAATTCTATGCTTTTTTTCCTTTTTCCAAGTGTCCACTCTGCTCAGTAATATATACCTTCTTTCTTTCAGCCTCCAGTGCCTTCAGATTGTTTTTAAAATATTTTGTCCAGAATTTATAGTTGCTATCTGCAGGAGCAGTTGGTGCTTACTCAGATAAACTAGAACTTTTCTATTCTTTAAAATTTTATGTTTCCCAATTTATCTGACTATGGTAGGCTTATGACACCTGTTAAACATCAATAAAGCTCTGGAAATGATTATTATATACTCTAATGTGTTGCCACTCTTAGAAGCTTTTGGTTTCCCCATTTGTTACCCAAATAAAATGATCAAATTCCAGATTCAAATGGGGTACTTTTTGGTCAGTTTCAAGCATTCAGTGAGTGGTAACTGTTGTTTGTCCATCCCTTAATTGACCCCAGGAAGACGGGATGGCATAATGGAGGAAAACCCTAGGGTTGGGCAAACTGAGATAGTGTAACCCTTGCTAAGGACTTGAGAAGGATAGATGCCATGTTGCTAACACTGTAACTACCATGCAGTGTCGTCAGCCCAGTCTGCTGTTTACAAATTAGTGAGGCCAGTCTTTAATTCACATTTTATAGACAAGGAACCTGGGGCGTGAGTATTTAAATGATGGAGTGGGGCAGTTGGGTTCCAATGTAGGTGTGTCTGCTTCTAGAGCTTGTACTCTTAGTGCATCCCCATGTGTCTCTGTCTCTCCTGCACTCTGGTCTTCAGATCGCTTCCTTAGGTTTCCTTCGGATCTGCTCTGCCATTTGCTCCTCATTGCCTTAGGAAGAGATTATCAGGGCTCTGTGGCAAACCAATGCTCTGAGCACAGGTGGGCATTCTGCCTCTGCCCCCATCAGTCTTCTGTTTGCCCAGCCTGCCCCGGAGACCCTACTGAAATGGTCATATTTGGGACTACCAGCTTGCCACAGTTCCAGCCACACTGTCTCTGGGAAAACCAGTTTATCACCACTGTTACTGGGCCTGGAAAATTCTTGTTATCCTGCTGTAAAATTGTGATGTGACGTTACTGCCAACTGAGGTTCTCCCTGTCTTTGTTAAGGCTGGGTGGGTGAGGGGCTGACCACGTTCCTCTCCTGTTCTGCCCTCCTGCAGTGCTGGCCACTCCTTGCCCTTCACTGGCTGCTGTGAATGCCCTGCTTGTGCACTTTGCTTTTGTGGGTGCTTTGGACAGCCTTAGCTGCGCTCCTTGCCTTACTCCTTTGGCCCGGCCCTCTTCCAGGACGCAGTCTCCATCTGTGTGGCAGGGGAGCGAGTCCACCCCTCGCCCAGGGCATCTCAGTCCCATTGCTTCCAGGCTGTGAGGGCAATTGGAGGTGTGTGCCACTGGATCCTAACTCCCAGAGTTCTCCAGAGCTGTGAGGTTGGGAAAGGGAAGAGGGGCATTGTCAAGGCAACTGCTGTTCTCTTTGGGCTTGTGTGGTCACAGCTCCTTGGAGGAGGTTCTCTATGGGTGACGGTGGAGTTGCCTCTCCTGGCCTTGGTGTGGAGGTTCCACCCGTGTCCCAGCCAGCCAAGCACCATGGCACTGCTGGACTGACGACAGCCCCTTTGGCTCCATGAACGCAGGCCTGTGATTCCTCCCAGTCGGGGAGGGCTCCTCCTTCATTGTCGTGTGTGCTCGAGCTGTGTCGTCTGATTCAAGTACATTTTTATTTTTATGTTTTTCTCTCATTTCATTAGAATGTTTCATTTCCTTCCATCTGGCACTATGAGGTTTTCACAGTATAAAATTTTAAATGAAGATGATGAAGATGATACTATTGGTTGGAATAGAAAGCGGCAAAAGCTCTCCAATTAAATTAAACTTTAGTTTTGGCTTCCTCCCTATTTCTCTGTCCAGTGATTCATGTCAAATATATAGAGAGGTGGCCGAGGAGGTGTATTAAGAAAAATTTGACTAACAGAGCTGTTCAGCAATGGCAGAGACTCTGGTTAGTAACTGAGCTCTCTGTGCCAAGGGGAGCCCGTGGCAGATCCTCTGAGGAGGAGCTGCGTCCTTGAGCTTGAAGAGAAGCCTCCAAGAGCTGGGGGGGTGGGAGCAGACCCCCCACCCCCCTCGCCAGGAATGGGCCTGGGAGGGTTGGGGGAGGGAGGTGGCCGGCTGTGATAGAAGTCCCTATCCCACATGTGGACTTCTTCCTCCACAGTCTCCTGCCCAATGCGGAGCCTCCGCCAGGCTCACCTGGCTGAGGTATCACCTCCTCCGGGACCTTCCATGGCCTCAGTCTGGGCTTTTTCTCATTCTCTGGCTCCCATGGCATGTCCCCCAAATAGGGCACTTAGCACAGTATGCTGTAGTCATCTGCCTACCTGTCTGTCTGTCTGTCTGTCTCTCCTGTGAGATGGCCAGTTCTTTGAGTGTAGAGAGCATGTTTTATTGGCCCTTCTGTCCCAGGACCCAGAGAATAGGAGGTGCTTCTTCCCTGTTCTGTGAGAGGCTGAGAGGAAGGGAGGGGAGGTCAGTCTGGGAGACATGACACTTTCCTCAACGGTCTTATTTCTTCTTTGGCTTTCAGATGGTAGTCTGGGATAACTCGACGTATCTCAGGGAATTGCATATGTAAGAACTTGTGCGTAAAAATAGACTATTTCAGGTGACCGGCTCCCTGTTTGGTACTCTTATTGGACCTCCATGAGGAACCACTGGATTGAGACACAGGTGGGGGGCAGCTTTGCTCAGCTCCTCAGAGAAAGACTTGCCAGCTCTCTGGGCTGGGCAGAAGCCACTGCTTTATTGTTTTCGTTCAGGAACTTCCTTGTTGCCCCTGATTGTCAATTCCATATTGGTAAGGACATTCTCCTATTCATATTCCAATGGCTGTGGCTTTTTCAATATTAAGCCAGATTCCTGAAAGATTTTTCAAGTTGAATCACTCTCCCACAAGGTTGGTTTCTGTTTTCAAATCCTCAAAGATGCAAGACAGCATGGGAAGCATACCTCTCTTTCTGTATCTCATGATGTGTTTTCACCTTGTCTGCTTTTCTGACCATGTGGGCACGGAAACAGACATGGAGCCAGGATCGTAACTGTGCAGCACTGGCCGTGTCTCGTGCTGGGCAGAGGGCCTTCATCACCCCTGCCTAATTCGGTTAGGAACCGTGGTGGCAGCGGTGATAATACGTGACATTTATGTTAACATTTCCACTTCTCGCTCTGCCTTCTGAGTGTTTCACTCATGGCCCTTCCCATCTGCCAGGAGCTACTGCAGAATTGCCTCATTTTAATCCTCTTCCAGCTCAACTGCTTGGTGTGTTCTGCACAGACGACACTTGTCTCCACGTGTTTGCGCACAGTGATCCTGTGTGCGTCCACTGCTCCAGGGTCCCTTGTGTCGGTCCCCGCCTGCTCTGTCACTGGCACTGCACACTCAGGCGCCTGTCCCCTCCACTTTCAGCCGAAGTCGCTTGCTGCTGCCCTCGTCCTTCCAGCTTCCCAGGAACGGGATTTCTTTTCTTTGAGATAGCATCCATTAACCCTACAAAAATAGTGTATTTTAGGAAGTTCATTTTAGAAAGTAAGGAAAAGTATGAGGAAGATGACTTTTTAAATTATGCTTAATCCCGCCACCCAGGGATAATGCCCTCACTATCCAGATCCACCTCCATGTCCATGTCTGTGTCTAATTTACTTTATTTACACAAAGTCAGGATAATTTGTGACCACTCTTTTGTAACCTGCCTTTTCCCCACAATATAACAACAGCTTTTATTGTTACTCTTCAGGAACACAATTTTTCATGGTTTCCTAATACCCCATTAACATGGTTTATTGAAGCAGTCCCCTATTGGGGACGTACACAGCGTGCTCTGACCCTTGCCCACCTTCTCACCTGAACGCTGGCGCTGCCACTCTGCACTCACACTGTCGCCCTGCTGAAGTGCTTGTGAATTCCCAAGTGTGCCACACGCTCACTGCTCGGCCCTCGTCCTGGGATGCCCTGCCCTTCCCGGTTGGCCTGGGGACTCCCCTCCACCTGTAGAAGGTACTGCCTTACTTAAGTGCTTTTCCTGCACGCCCCCGGGCTCTTGCATTCTGCTCTGTTACAGCATCTATCACATCTCTGCAAAGAGATGTCTGCCTCCCCGCCAGCCATTCGCTCCTGACGGCAAGAGCTGCATTTCATTCGTTTTTGTGTTTCTAGTATGTGGTCTAGTGCCTCTTACAGGGCTGCACTTGGGATGCATTTCATCAATGAGTAAATGTTCTGAATCCTGAACCTCATGTCAGAAAGTGCTCTGCATTTTCCATTTCTAAATCCTCCTCTGGCAGGACTGGCGAGGCCTGGTGATAGGTGCTGGACAGTTTGCCAGCCTGTGGCTCTCTGGCCTTTGCTGCATCCTGTCTCAACAGGGCGGTGGTCACAGATTCAGGAATCTTACACGTAAGGAACGTGGGAATCTTGACCAGCCAGCAAGTGGGGGTGGATGAAGCTGAGGCAAGCTTTCACGGTGATCCACATCCCAGCCCAGCATTCACATGTGCGCTGCTAGCCCCTGAGCGGGTGTGGCCTTCACTGCATGATGCCAGCCTCCCCGAGGTGGGAGTCGTGTTAGAAAGATCATGTGCACATCCTGCACTGACACTAGCTCTGTTGCTTGGGACGGCTAGTGTACCATCTCTGTGCCTCGATTTCCTCATCTGTAAATGAGGAAGTGCTCTGGTGATGATGAAATGAGGTAATCAATCTGAAAGTATGATAAATGATAACACACTAAGTAATGGTAGGTAATGGCAGAAATAATGCTTTTCTTTATTATTATCATTAAGTGGGTTGCCAGAGTTCTTATAGCAAATTAGTTGAACTTGAAACAAATATAAATATATTTTAAAAATGCAAAGCCTGAGAAAACTTATTTTAACGTGGGATACAGATCTGAGAGATGCTTTGTACAAAAGCGTCATATCATGCACCTGTTCCCCAGTTTTGGGCTTTGGAAGGAAACTAGATACCATCCTTGCTGCCTTTGTTTTATAGAGAGGACAGTACAAGCAGGAGGGAGAACTCATACATACTCATCGTGGACTTGGCTGGACACTGCGCCAAGCACATAGGGCATTTTCTCTCCTTTAATTCTTGTGAGGATGCTACAGCACAGGCAATTTTTCTTATTTTAAGGATGAGCAAACTGAGGCCTAGCGAGGAGAAGCTGGCAAATGTTTCAGAGCCAGCTGATCGTCCTGTAGCCACGTGGAGCGGGCCAGGCAAGTGAGTCTGCCCGTCTTAAAGACTAGCACAAAATGCTGCATCAAAAAAGTCTCTCCCTCCCTCCTTCCATTTCAGCAACTATATTTACAGGACCATTGGGTTCACATGTTCAGAGTTATAGGATGATGGTTTTGCATGAAGACATCACTTGTCTTAATGATGGTGAGTTCACTGGCATTGCATCCTGTGCATTCTCACACAACGCTGTCTTGTCTGGTCTTTACAAGACTCGTGGGAAGTGATCTACAGGTGGGGGACTGAAAGCCACGGGGTTAAGTGACTGACTTAGAGTCACAAGTTTTCTAGGGCATGCCTACAGTTCTCTCTTCTTGTGTTGGGCCAAAGACTCCATGAAGATGCCCTCATTTAGTTCCCAGGACAAGCTAGTGAATCAGCATCATTATCCCCGTTTTATAGGTGAAGAAAGCGAAACCTTAGAACACTTCACTGACCAAAGCCACAGTGGCACTTGGCAGAGCCGGGATTCCCAACACCGCTGTGAATGACTCCATGTGCTTTCCTGAGCGGGGCCCCTGTCTGCACGCTCACTCGCCGAGGAACCCTTGGAATTGTGTCCAGGGTGTCTATTCACAAAAGCAGGAGGGTGAGCCTTGGCTGGTGTCCAAGGACACGGCCTCTGGCCATTTGTTCAGCCTGGAGGCTCCTCAGCAGGATGAGAGTCAGTTTCCTGTAGGGAGAGAGAATGAAGAGAATTGCTTAGCATTTTAGAAGCGATGACTCAGACAGGGGCTGATTATTGAGTAAAAGACTCCATCTATGCTGTGAGCACCACTGAAATGGCACTGGGAGGCCAGTCAGCAGTGCATGGTCTAAAAGAGACTGAGAGAGCAAAGTTTAAAGAGCCCAGACTTTTGGCTGTCTGTGCAAATTATCACTGAGGGTGGCGGAGTCTCTCTCTTATTGTCATCACTGACATAATGATAGGAGACACCCTACCAAGCAGCCTGTCCAAGCTCATACCGTGCTCGCGGTCACTCTGATTGCTCATGTTGCTGTCTCTGACGGGCCTGGGAGGTCCTTGAAGTCGGGGGCTTGGTCACATTCACCTAAAGCAGCGACTGGTACAGTGTCAACACACAAAACATTTTGTTGAATGAATGAAAGCAATGACATGACTCAGCTTTTTTTTTTCAAATTGAATTTGTTCTCCAAGATGAATTCTCCTACGTGTGACTTCTCACATAGGTTTCTATAATGTAGTATCAGCTATGAATGGAGAAATATGGACAGGATGCTATTACAATCAGATAGGTTTCTAAAATAACAGAGGACACCTATTAGCAGCCACATACCATGGCCGATTGTTCCTCATCTTTACCTTAACCTTGCATGGCATTATTATTGCTGTTTCACAGATGAAGAAATTGGGGCTCAGGTAGGTTATGTAACTTGCTTGGGCTCACACAGCCACGTGAGGCCGATCTGGAATCCATATCTTTTGTCTCTCAGGACTGGTTTCTTATGGAAAATTAGTGTTGAAACAGGTGTAAATAAAAAACGGATCATGGGCTTAGATTAGATATCAAGTATGTATGAACTAATCCCCAAAACTTAGTGCAGGTAGAACAGAAACCAAGACAGAGCCCAGCTGAGGGCAAGGACCAAGGAGATGATGAGCAGGCATACGTAGAAGAGTCTGAGTTGGCCACATAGCCATTGGTCCTCGAAGAGGCCCGGATGCGGGTGCAGAGGCCTGGGCAAGGTCACGTGGAAACATCCCGCTGTGGCCAGGGGCTGGTGGGAGGCTGTGTGGAGGGTGTGGGACTCCTGCCTATTGTTGTGATGTGGCCTCTCTTGGCACCAGGCTCCTGCTCTGCTCTGGCATGTGAGCATGTCGTCTCTGGCATTGTAAGTGGTTGCTCTACTTTATTCCAGCGACAGGGTAAATGGATGAAGGGAAGGTAGGAATTATTCCCTGAGGAGAGATGCTGCCTCGCTCAATAGGTTGGATCTGTAGGTACCACTTATAATATAGTTCACTTATTCATTCATAATGCAACATTTATTCATTTACTAATGGGTCATATTCCTTAAATGTTGGATGAGATCTTGGTTATGGCGTTTCCTGTTTTAGAAGAGGTGAGAGTCTGGGTGGTCTTACCTAGGGCATGTCCTCAGGGAAATTATCCTGCAGCAAAAGGGAAACTGGGTCATAAGAACTGTGATGCAGGGAAAGAAGTGATGAAGTCCACAGGGAGACAGATGAAGGGCCTGGGGTCTTGAGAGGAGAAAGAGGACCTTGGCTGGGGAATCAGGAAGGTTTCCAGAAGTGGTGGCCTCTGCACTGGGCCTTGAACAGTGAGTGTGTGTACGCTGTTAAGGAGTTCAGGGGCCTCCAGGGAGCAGAGCTGGTTATTTTTCGCTGGGTTCTACTGTGATAACAAACTCCTCCTGCATGTCAGTGAATTGGAGCAGAGGTTGGCGCCGGGCTCATGTTGCACAGCAAGGAGGGGTTGGCTAGGTGCTGGGAGCCGGCCTCACATGCCTTTCCTGTTCCTAGGAGTCAGGTCACCCAGCCTTACCTTGTACTTGTGGCAGGGGAAGAGAATTGGCTGGACCACGCTGTGGTCCTCAAAGCTTCCACTCCAGCATGGATGTGTCACTCTGCATAGGGCCAGTGGCCAAAGCAAGTTGCGTGGCCAAGCCTGACGTCTGTGGGGTGAGGCGGGTGCCCTTCACACGGTGGCTACCCTGAGCAGGGCTGGTGCTGTGGGAGTCCCTTGACTCAAAGCGTCACTGGATCTGGGGGCTGCCTCCGGGGGCTGCCTCCGGGGTCTACCCGTCTGGTTTCTGTGCTGTAACGCGTCAGGTCAATGCTTCCACGCTCCAAACCACTGACTCTGGAGGCCCCCCCAGACTTCAGCGGGATCTTCTGCACTACTTAGCCTTTTCTTTCATTTTGAATCATATCGCTGCTCTTAGGTGCTCCTGTAACGCTTGACAAATTCTCTGTGAATAAGGGAAGAAATTGAAGCATAAATCATTCAGAGAGTAGCATTTTCTAATTTGGATGTGTGGCAAAACAACTCTGGGTGATTTCTGTTCTTTATTTTCGACAGAGTTTCTCTGACAGGCCATCGTCATCTGCCGTAGAGCGATAAATCACAGTCATGTTTTCAGAGTGAAATGGCTCTAATTTCTCATTGTTGTGTTCGTGTTCCCTTCTCTCTCCACCACGCAGGACTTGTAATCCTTAATGACTATCGTAAGATATGATGGTCTGGGCCTCAGTCTTATCAAGCTGGGTTGACAGATTATAGAGGTCTGTGCTGTCCTGCTGGCTGTGTGTGCCGAGACAGTACAGATGCCTCTTTGCAGACTGGACTGCGTCAAGTCGATCATCCCACGCAGAGAAGCAGTGCAGAGAGAAGGGGGCCCTTCCAGATCATGGGGCCAGGAGGCTCAGGCCCAGAGCTTTGTGCGACCTTGCATGGGAGCTGGGGCATGAGGTTGCTTACTAAGTGCAGAGAGAGGAGTGGCCTCGTTCCCTTTCAACTATAAATTCCCGGTGATCTCGTGCTTGTAACTGTAGAGGTGGGGTTGGAATCGCCTACAAGCTTCCGTCATTACCCGACTGGGGCAGCCTGTGGGATGAGAGGGTGAGGGCTTGGGCTTCGAGCTGCCTTCCTTGCTTCCTCCTCCTTCCTCTTCTGAGCCTCTCCTGGGAATGTCTTGGTCTCTAAGGGACTGCCTGTCACTCTGATTGGTGAAAAAGGAAATCTCTTTGTATAAGTTCTCTCCTCCATGGGGCCAAACGTGGGAATGCCTCTTATTGTATTTGACAGGTTTGGAAGGATTGAAATTGTCTTTGAATGTTAATCTTGTCACTGTTACCTTTTTGTCCTTTTAATGTCTTGGCTGGATAAAAGGAGGGTATAAATAGCACTCGTCTGTTTCCTTAAAGGCCTGGGGTAGTGTTCACTATTTCGAATGCAAAACAGAAGCTCATTTCCAAAGCTTTGATCTAGTCATTAACTCTCTTATTTTCCAGTGTGATCCCAAGCCAGCCATCCCTGGAACTTCCTGTAGTTGAGGTTTGCCAGAGAGAGAATCATTTAGGATGCATTTAGCTGTTCTCGCTATTGCTCACGTTAGCTAGGTCTTGCTCCCATTATGTGTCAACCACTGGTCGGCTGCGGCTCCTGACCCCGCCCCATGTGCCTGTCCCATCCAGGGGTCCAAAGGGAGGATAAAGGCGTGTTAAAACAGAGAACACAAGGTGCAGTGGGGTGCAGCCCTCGGTGAATATCTTCCCCTTGCCTATCACATCTACAAGGTCCAGGGATCCCAGAAATAAGGGAAGTGAAGTTCTGCTTGTCCAACACCTATCTGGGGGCCATGGTTACAGACCCTATTCCTCCCACATGTGCATGTCAGGCCATGGCTTCATGTTCCTGAAGTTGCAGGACATGTGCAGAAGCTTGGTTTCGGAGGACGTACAGAATTATCATTCTGCAGAGCCCTGGACACCTGCAAACCGGGAAAGAGAAGCAGGCAGTGGGGTGACTGTGCAGAGAAGGAAACCAAGCAACAGCTGGGTGGCTTCCTGAGGCGTGGAGAGGGCTGGGTGCCTTATTTTTATTTTTTGCATATTTGCGACCAGCACTGTGTTTTGAGAATGGCTGTGTCAAAGTTATTTAAGGGCACCTGACTTAACTAAAATTTATCAGACTTTGTTATAATGACTCTAAGTTTTAAGTGTATTCGTTTGTTGATTATCTACTCTGTGTTGTGCTTAGAAACATCATTGTCTAAAATGTGACAGACACCATCCTTACCTGTGTGATTTTTGTTAGGGAAAGCAAAAAATAGCATGTAATCCCTAAAGTTTAGGGGATTATTTATTAATTATATTTTTAAGAGAATCATTTAAAATTTTAAGCAAATAGAGTTAAGGATAATTCTTGATTTCATTAAGTACATACGTTTTCATTTCTCTTGGTAAGTACCTAGGAGTGGGGTTGCTGGCTCCTGTGATAGGTCAATCGTATGTATAACTGCCCAGAAACCACCAAGCTCTTTCCAGCGGCTGTCTCACGTTCCCATCAGCACCGAGTGAGTCCCGGTTCCCCCCATCATGGCCGGTACTTGGTCTGGTCGGCCTGTTTGATTGTAGCTGTTCTCGTGGGTGTGTTTCTCACTGTGATTTTGAATTGCGTGTCCCCGGTGACTCCTGACGCTGAACATCACCTCATATATTTATCGACCACTTGTATACCTTCTTTTGTGAAGAGTCTGTTTAAATCTTTTGCCCATTTTTGGTGGGGTTTGTGCTGTTGTCATGGGGTTTTGAGAGTTCTCTTGTAGTCCAGATACAAGTCCTCTGTCTGATCTGTGTGTTTGTGAGGATTTTCTCCATCTGCAATTTGCTTTTGAAGATCAAAAGCCTTTCATTTTGATGACGTCTAGGTTATCAATATTTTTTTATGATTTGTCATCTTCAGGTTCACTTACTCTCCTCTGCCGTCTCCATTCTACCATTGAACTCATTCTGTGATGTTTCATTTTTTTATTTCATTGTATTTTAAGTTATAAAATTTCCATTTGCCTCTTTTTTATGTTGTCTATTGCTCTGCTGTAAATTCCTATATTTGTTCCTTTCAAGTGTGCTTTCTTTTATCGTGGGGAGGGTGGTAATAAAGGCTACCTTAGAGACTTTGGTGCTTACAGCATCTGGATCTTCTTGGGTTTGGCATCATTGGTTTTTGAGAATTGGTCACATTTTCCTATTTTTTTGCATGGCAGTTATTTTACATCATGTTTTTTGTAGACTCTGACTTTGAGTGTTATTTTTTATGTGCCTCTGGAGAACACTGATGGTTTGTTTTGGCCGGCAGCCTGTCCACTTGTGCTCCCATCATAAATTCTGCCTCATCTTCCTTGGGTGGAAGTCAAGATCTTGGTTCCTCCAGCTCAGTTCCCCAAGCCTCTGCTCTCTTGGTTTGGGTCTGTCCAGTTGTAACCTGGTAAATTGTTAAGAACCCTGGATTATAGCATTTGCCAATTTCCATGGTGCAAATGCTCTCCCTGTGGCCAGTTGCAAACTACCAACATGACATCACTGAATGCAGCGTTGAGCAGGCATGTCAACAGTTGGCTCCTGTGAGCTGGTACGAGCCGGCCCTGGCACACCCCTGGGTCTGTCCCACACAATGCCACTCGAGGTCAGGCTGAGATACTTGTGCACATGGTTCAAATCTCAGTCCAGTTCTCCAAGGCTTTGTTTGCTGGATGGGGTCTATCCTGTGCACATACAGCTAAGAGGTGAATCTGAAACTCACGTGTGCGTGTTGGGGGGTCACATCCCCAGTCTGTCTCTAAGTCTTTACTGTGTTGGGTTAGGGGATCCCCTTCTCTGGCTCTCCCCCGTGAAGTCCCCCATGTGCACACACATGCTCTGCTACCTCCAGGGGCCCCTTTTCCTCATTTTTCTGGCCAGAAAGATGGTGTTTCTATCAGGATTGCAGCCCTTGCTGCTGCTGCTTGATTCTCTGTAAGTGGAGCGCCCCAGGCCACGCCGTGGAGGAAAGAGAAGGGAAGTGTGGCGGCTCCCTGCGCATGAGTGGCTGGTCCTTGTGTGACTTCCGTCTCCATCCTCCTGCTGTGTTCTCCTCTCAGATTGCCCCAGGGGTGGTTCTTGTACCTGTCCAGTTTTCCTTGTTGTCAGTGGGAGAGGTGGTGGGTAAACTCTGGTGGGTTTACCCTGCCATGCTAGGGTACGAGGGCTCGAGGTGGCTTTAGTACATCGTTCTCCTTCTGGGGCTGCACAGAACAAAGCCAGCCCCTCATTCTCCTTAAAGTTGTTCAGGTTATGAGAGGCAGTTTTCAGTAATTCATTCAGCAAACACTTGTTAAACAGGTCTATAAAAGATGAATAGGACATAGTTTCCTCTCTGTGTAGAATTTGTGGTCTGATTGGGGGAGAGGGTGAAATAGGCATATAAAGAAACCTGTGTAGGGGGCCGGCCCAATGGTGTAGTGGTTAAGTTCATGCACTCCACTTGGGCGGCCCGGGGTTCGCTGGTTTGGATCCTGGGTGCAGACCTATACACTCCTCATCAAGCCATGCTGTGGCAGCGTCCCCCACACAAAATAGAGGAAGGTTGGCACAGATGTTAGCTCAGTGACAATGTTCCTCAAGCAAAAAGAGAAAGATTGGTAACAGTCATTAGCTCAGGGCCAATCTTCCTCACCAAAGGAAAAAAAAGAAAAAAGAAAGAAACCTGTGTAATGGAGTGTGGTTAATGCTATATTAAATAATGGGCACAGACCACTAGTTAGCGTTCAGTGTAGCAAGGGTGTGGTTCTCATGGCGTGGGAGGGGGGGCCAGGTCAGAGGGGGCTTTACAAAGCTGATCCCTGAGGAACAAACCCAGGCCCAGAAGCACGACTGCGCTGCAGGTCGTGGGCAGGAGGCAGTCCCAGGGGACTGGCATGTGTGCAGGGCGCCTGCAGCAGGTAGGTCACACAGGTTAGGCCTGGAGGTGCGCGGGCCCAGGCAGTGGGGGCTTTGGATGCCTTCCTAAGGAGTTTGTATTTTCTGTGCCCTCTGGGTTCCCTTCTGCTCCATGTGGCTGGATCAGGTGCCAGGGTGGACGTTGTAGATGGTGGGAAATGATGCCAGCCACCACCGCCATTCAAATGTGCACTCAGTGCTCAGCACTCAGTTGTTTTTTTTTCACCTCACTACTACATTCTGAGGTTGGCATCATTATCCTTATTTTTATAGCAAGAAAATGCTTCAAAAGGCCATATGACTTACCCAGGATGACACACACAGAGGCAGAGCTAGGATGCAAACAAGGTTTGCATGTCTCCGCAGCCCCAAGGGCCCCTTCTGGCCCCCAGCGCTGGGTTCCGGGGTGGGGATGAGAGGACGAGCTGCATGGCGGCTGCGGCCCCCTGCCCAGGCTTTGCACATGCCTTTTGATTGTGCGTGAGGGAAAGCCGACTGTTTCCTGTTCCTGTTCGCTTTCCTCAATTAATTTAGGAAAAATAAGGTTTAACTTAGAATTGGGGAAATGTGTAATTAGCTGTAATAGCACTTTTTTACTAATGGCAACAATTTAGTACGATTGGAGGCATTTTGTAAACAAAACAAGGGCATCTCACTGCCTTGAAACCCATCAGCCCTGTATGGAGTCGTTCCCTCTAGGAGGATCCAGCTTCAGCCGCATAAAGCTTCACGTCATCGTGCCCGGTGCTAGGAAAGTGAGAACAGGCAGGTAGGTCTCTGCTCGTCAGAGGACTCTCTGTCCAGTGGGGGGAATCAGCAATGCTGATCTCTTCAATATATAGTTTATCAGAGCAATGACTGGGTGCCCAGAGGGCTGAGAGGAGGTGGTTAGGTGAGCTTAGCCGGATCAAGGTGAGGCTGCAGCGTGGGACTGGACAGCGGAGTGCTGAGTGAGGTGTGAACATGGCATGGGGGTGGAAGTGGGGCACAGTGACATCTTGGTGATGCTGGCGGCTGTAGACCCTGGCACAGGCCAGCTCATGGAGGCTCATGCAGTTCTGTGGCACTGAGGGTTCAGAGCCATCCAATCTGAGGCATGTCACTGGTGTCAGGTGGCGAGTGGAGGCTGATATATTGCTGCTGTCTTGATGAGGCTCTGGTGGGTCATATTGAGAGCTTTATCAGAAGAGGTGATCGTTGAAACAATGAGGGTCAATTTAGGTACCTCTGGAGTGAAGGCAATGGCTGCCACTTCTCGCCACCCCTCTCACTGACTTCAGGTCACCAGGATCTTTCCTGAGATCACTGCCACACCCTCCTCCGTAGTGCCTGCCTCAGTCTGGCCTCTCCAACCCGCCCTTTGGTAATTCAGCACCATAGCCAGCCCGATCCTTCATAAGGGAATTGAGACTCTAATAGTGCCTCTCCCCTGCTTAGACCCTTCCATGGCTGCGTGCTGTGCTCAGGACAAAGGCCACACTCCTAGCGCCTTTCCGAGGCCTCCTCCCGCGCCTCTCCTGCTTGCTGCATGGCCCCCTTGCAGCTCCCCAGGCACGTGATGCAGACACATGCTCTCAGCTCTGGCCTTAGTTCTCAGCATCCCTCTGACTATTACGCAGGGATTGGCTTGCAGGCCTCCACCTGGAAAGCCTTGCTCCTCTGTGTTCCTCACGAGACTGGGACTTCCTTAGGAGCCTCATTTCCCCATCATTAGAAACAAGAATAACAATGGCTACGCTCGGGTTTCATGGGGATGAAGTGAGAATGAGATGTGTGGTGCTGAGCACAGCGGCCTGCTGTTTCTGTTGTGAGCACTGAATGGGTGCTGAAGGGACAGAAAGAGCTCAGAACAAGGCCTGGCCCAGAGAAAGACCTCATACATGTTGGGGCTTCTTATTTTAAAAATTTAATTACTCTCTGGCACTTAAGTCTCTCTGAAAGAACTTTGGCCTTCTAGAAATGTAGTCTAATTTTTATTTTCTAAAGGCATCCCCTTTAATTTTATGTCTCTGATCTATAAATATATTCTGTATCTACACTATTTGTTGATGGTTACGCAAATGTTACTTTGCACACAGATGATAATTAGGCAATTTCCAATTCATAAGTCCCTTTGAGAATTCTCTACCTTGGTAATTTGGTCTTTCTAATGGCAATTTTGGTTTGGATTTGGGCCGCTTCACCAGCCTCCAAACTGGTCTCATCACCGGTCTCCTTGCCCTCCACAGCCTTCACCCGCTGCCTCACTTGTCTTCCTTAAGCACAGGGACAACCGCTGCCTTCCTTCTGCTAAACCTCCTTGGTCCCTTGTCTAAAGAAGGCTCTAGAAGATCCAGGAAAGTGCTTAGCAAGACTCTGAGGTCCTCTGGAGTCTGTATCCACTTTTCTTATGCTCTATTCTCTAGGTGAGCTGGAGCCATTTAGAACCAGGCCAGTTTTTATACGCTGTGATCGATTCCTGGGCTCAAGATACAGAGGGCTGGGAGGGGCACGAGCTGGGAGTTAGAAGGACATTGCCAGCAGGTCACCCACAGAGGAGCAGGCCTGAGCTAGGGAGGGGGCAGGTCCACACAGCCTGGCAGCTGCCCAGAGCTGGAGGGTAAAAGGAGAGGAGGATTCACAGGCCCAGTGTGTGTGTGTGTTTGGTGGGGCGGGGGGTGCTTATGTGGAAGTGAGAAGGGCAGGGAGAGGAACAGGCTGGGGGTGGTGTGTGTCTGGTCTGGAATGTATTGAGTTTGAGGTGCCAGTGGGAAGGTATAGCTGTAATAACAATAGCAATAAAAGAACTAAATTTCTAAAAGACTTTCTTATTAAGAATACACTGTTCTAATTAATCCACAGGTCATCTCTTTTTAGATAGGTAAAGTGCTCGTTTTATAGATGACAACTCTGAGGGTCACAATGTTCAGGGCACTCTCCCAGGGTCACGGCGTAAGAGCTACAACAGAACGGTCTTCTGGCGAGAGAACAGGGCCCAGTAGAGGCGACTCATGCACACTTGGGCTCCGCCTTGGGGACAGGTTGGCGCCTGCCAGGCCTCCTGCGACCCTTTCTGGACACCGTGTGATGTGAGGAGGCTTTGCTCCGCTGGACACAGGGCCACGTCCGCCTCATCAGAACACCCCCTGCTTCTGTGCCCCCTCAGCCTGCACGGTGCTCTGGGGTCTGAGCCCCAGTTTCCTCTCCTGTAGAATTGAGACGTTAATAGTGCTTACGTTTATGGCCCCTGGTGGCTGTGAGAATTAAATGAGACAGCGGTTGTAGAGAACCTGGCCTGAGAGCAAGTGCTCGGTGAGGGGAACCACCCACCAGGTGCAGACGCAGCGTCGATGCCCCCGTCCCCGCCCTGAGACCCTCCCTTCACTGTGTGCAGGGAACTGTCCTCTCCACGTTAGGGTGAAGCAGGCACGTGTGCTGTGGAAGATAGGGAAATTTGCATCCTAACATAGATTTCTGTCCAAAAAGACTGATACAACGTGGGGATGTTTTGCAGCTTCAGCTCTACTAACAGGACCGCTTTTACACAAGGGAGCTTTTATTTCCATGGAGGATAATTGAAGCTCTATTGTCCTTCAGCACATTCAGTGTAGTTTCATTTACCTTTGAAATTGGCAATGTCCCAGGATCCTTCCACTGCATTCTGATCGGTTCCCCGTCTGATCCATCTGTAGCTGTTCTACCAAAGCTATTTTAGGGTTATTTAACTCTGTTGGTTCTTTCGCTTCTGATTAGCTTGATGAGGGAAACTGCCATGGTCTGTCTTAAATCCAGATGTCAAAAATACTTCCACGTATCTCTCTTGCATTCTTTCTTTAGCAACATTTAGAAAAAAACGACCAGAGATGTTCCGGTTTTCTTTCTCTTCCTCTTCATCTTTCTGGGCCTGGGGTTAGACCAGGGAGCTTCCTGGCTCTGCCCTATATTCATGGAGTGGGTTTGGACCACGCCCTCCCCTGCCTGCCCCAGCAACCCCCACCCTCTGCGTTGTTCCATTGTATGTGATGCCCATGTGAAGCCTGTGTTCTCATTTTGGAACCTCGGACCCAGGCCCTGGGCTTTGGCTTCTGGCACCATCCCAGGTGTCACATGGGTTGAGGGAGGAGCTAGTGCCTCACCTGTGGACGCTCCAGGTGCCCATGGTGGGCCTCGGGCCGCCCCTGCTGGCCACACCTGGCTCTGTGGAAGGACATTTGCATCCATGTAGACCTGACCTTTGGCAATCCTGTCATGGCCTGTGCCTCAGTTTCCTCATCTGCTTTGCGAAGATGGTAAATCCCGTTTCAAGGATAAGGTATGTTACAGATGCAAATACTCAGTAAAGGTTTCCTCCTCAATAGTTTGTTTCCTTCTCCTCTGCCCCCTTCAATTCCTCCTTTTTTGATTTCCTCTCATCTTAAAACTAGCCTGCAGCATTCCTTTCAGTGTGGGTCCACCTGCCCACTCGTGTAGCCATCTACTAGGCACGTGCGAGGAGGAAGCCATGCACACTCCCTAACGAGGCCACAGGAGCCTCCGTTCTCTGGGCCCCGCTTACTTCTCCAGCTTTGTCCCTTCCCAGTCGCCTCTCTCCAGTTGGACTGACGGCCAGAGTCCCTAGCTCACTTTCACGATCCATTACATTCGGCTCTCTGCAAGTGGCGTTCCCTCTTCACCTGCACCCCTCTGACTCGTGGCTCCTCCCGGTCCTGCCTGCCTCAGCTCAGCCAATGCTTCTTTCCAACTGTCCCTGAAGCTGCTTGGGCTGGATTCGTGGTTCCTTTTCTAACTTCAATAGCATCCTGAGCATCCTCATGTCGAAGCACTTATCATGACTGGTCGCAGGTCTGGCAGTCCGTCTCCCTGTGGTCCGTCTTTCCCAGGGATTCTGAGGCTCCTGGAGGGATGGGGCCTGCTTCTGATTCACCTTGTATCTCTGCATGCCGAGTGCAGGCAATGTGGTAACTGCGCTCTGAATACGTCATGCTAACCTCGGGGTGGTTTGTCCCAGGTTCCTGCCCCTCAGTCTGACCCTGGATGACTAGCGTCAGTTCCTGCCCTGACACGTTAGCAGGCAGAGCTGCAGGTGAGGTGAGTAGGGGCATAGTGAGGTGTCATGTCAGCCTTTGTTCCATGGGAGCAGTCACTGTCCTGCCGCTGTTGGGCAAGGTCCAGACTTCACCATGTGATGGGAGCTGCCACTGAGCTGGGGACCCTGTTGTGGCACCCACACCTTTCAATACAGGCTACCCTGTAATGTGGCCGCGTCTTCTGCAAGGGTGATGGGAGCAAAGCAGGCTCTATGACTGTGATGCTGTTGCTCTCAATCTCCCTCCTCGAATCCAGCAAGTTACTGTAGAACTTAAAGGGAGCTGGGAAGAGCCTGCAATTTTGTTAAGGTACCAGTATTTCACTTAAGGACATGTGGAAGCCATAACCTGTCTGCCTCAGCAGATGCTTCTGGTCCTGCTCCGAGCTCCTTCACCTAGGCAACTGCTGCGCCGGCGGCTTCTTCCAGCCCACCCTGAGCTGAGCGTGACCCCTTGGGAAAAGCAAGGATTCACAAAGGCTCTCTCACTCATATAAGGCAGAGAAACTTCAAAATAGCTCATTTTCTATCGTAATTCAGAAAGCAGTTATTATGCACCAACTTTGTGCTATGTCCCAGGCTCAAACTTCAGTTAACTCGTGGTTCATCACAATGACTGTCGGAAAGCTTCCCTCCTTGCTAGGCCAGGATGGAGGCCCAGAGATGGGTGACTTTGCCAAAGGCACAGCTGATTAGAGGTGGACCCAGCAGAAACCAGGTCTTTCAGACTTTAAAAGAACAGCAGAAAACCGGTAAAGAATCTGATAAGTATTTTAATCTTAGTACAAACTTCCCCAGACTAGTCGGTAAGGAACATTGGAGAAAAATCCCAAACCCATCCTTAGAGACAGAGTGGATCTGGGGAATTGATGAACTGACTTCTGATGTTTAACAGAGAAGGAAGGCCCTGTGCCTGGAAATCTGTGAGTGGGGTTCAGAAAAGCAGAAAGAGGGAGAGTAGAGCTAAGGATCAGACGGGCAGAAGAGATGGAGCGGCCACTTTGTCCAGCATGTGGTTTCAGTGCCTGCTCTGTGCCAGAACTCTGGAAGCCTGGGGAGACTCAGTTGAAGAAAACAGCTTTGCCCTCACAGGGCTGAGGATACAGTGGGGGCCCAGATGCTTTCACGTCAGTCCTGGTGAAATGTGGTTTATGAACATGGGACAACGAGTGAAAAGAATACATAAAATACCCAGCATTTGTCTGGCATTTTATGCTTCACCAAATGTCTTCATAAATGCTATCCTGTTCTGATCTTTATTATGATAACTCCTTTTAATGGCTATAATTTTTGGTAACAGCTTTATTGAAATATGATTCACATACCGTACAATTTGCCCATTTAAAGTATACAGCTCAGTGATTTTTTTAGTGTATTCACAGAGTTGTGCAACCATCACCACAGTCCATTTTAGAACATTTTCCTTACCCCCAAAAGTAATAGCTATAATTTTTGAGCACCGTTTTATGTGCCAGGTGGTTCAAATTAATTCTCCACAGTCCTGACTAATGCTGCAATTTTGCAGATGAAGAAACCGAGGCCTGGAGACACTCAGGTAACTTGCCTCTGGCCACAGACTCATAGGTGACAAAGGATGGATTAGGTTCCAGGTCTGGATAGCCACAGGCCATAAATAACATATTCAGCATCCTTCATTGACACAATTCTCCATCCCAAATGAGGCCCCCACAATTCGGGGACCTGCTTGTATCACACACCTTGTCAGGAGCAGAGTCAGGCTTGAACTCCTGTCTGCTGACATGGAGTCCTGCCCCGTCCCATTGCCCTGCAGAGTCCACGGAAGGTGGGTACCAGGCCCTGGCTTCTCCCTGCCTTTGCTGGACTTGTGACCACGTTGATCCTGCAGGACAGTCGGCCCTGTTGATGGAAAAGCTGTTCCCGTAGGAGTCCAGCAGAGGGAAATTAATCAAAAGTGACCCGGAAAGCAGGAATCTGGCCTTCACTCTGTTTCCCGCAGTTTAGGTGGGAAGGGGGGAAGCCGGCAACCCGATGACGTTAAGAGTCAAGCTCATTTTATTAAGCACCATTTTCTGTGCTGAGGAGAGTACTTACAGGTCCTAAAATAAATGTTCGTCTCCAGAAATGCAAGGTAAGGGATTGGGCTTCCGCAGCAACATTGGCTGAGATAGAGGGAGACGCTCCCAACAGCCTGACACTTCAGAGCCGGCTTCTCTGCAATGGTGCCACAGTCTCTGGTCATTGGAAGCATCGCTTCATTTTTTTTTCTCTAATACAGAGCAAGTATGTATAAATTTTATGTAAGTAATATCAGCGTTTAAAGGGATATTTCAGAGGCTGCATGTGCAAGCATCATTCATTCAACACACACCGTTACCAGTTATCGTGGACGAAGTGCGGTGCTGCAGAGATGCAATAGCTGAATCCCGGGCCTGCACCTGGGGGATGGGCACGGACACTGGTAATTACGGAGTGTATGTGGGGGGCAGTGACCAAGTTAGGGGCCTCAGCAGGCTTGGAAAGCAGAGTGGGCAGGCAGAGAAACTTCTCCGGGAGGCCGTGTCTGGCTGAGTCTTAAAGGGTGCCTGGAGTTAACTCCTTGGAGGAAGGGGGAAGAGGATGAGGAGAGGCCCCAGGAGCGCAGGTCCTCTGCGGAGAAAAGGAGAACTGGCTTAGACGTGGCTCTTTGACTAACACCTGGTGACTCTAGTGGATCGTTTTCACTCAGTTCACCCCTCTGTAACATGGGGGTAGTGGTACAGGGTCCCCATAAGTATAAAATGAGATAATGCATGTACAGGAGCTTTCTCAGCACTGTGTGGGAGTCTCTTCACTGATCCTACTCTCCACCACACCAAGACTGTTCAGACCACACAGTCACTCTTCTGAGAAGCTGTCTCAGCAGCAGGAGGCCACTGTCACCTGACAGCCATTCTAATCCCCATCCTTGGCCTTCGCTGAACTCACAGAATCCAAACTGAAGATGTAGGAGGGCCGCAAACAACCTCCAATTTACAGATGAGGAGCTGGAGATTCAGGCAAACTTATCACCTCAGAAACGTAGAGTTTTATACTGAAAAGAGACCCAGGATCTATCTGACACTGGAATCTCCTCAGCTTCTCACCAAGTTTCCAGCTTCTCCATGGAGCGAACTAGAAGGAGGGAGGGTCTGGACCACAGACTGCCTGACCCCAGGCCTGGGCCAGTTTAGAAGCTGCACTGACCCCTAGGTGAGGTCTCCATCCTGTGGCTGCGTGGGCCATAGTGGTGTTCATGTCCAGGTGCCCCCAGGCGTGTGCCTAGAGTTCAGGTGGGCAGGGACATCTCTCTGGACCCCTCTTGTCCTCACCTGCTGCAGGCTTCAGGGCTTTCCAGGCCTGGTGAGCAATTCTCCGTTTCCCATTTGCCATCTCTGTGGCCTTGGGCAAGTGGCTTTATTTTCTGCAGCACGTGGTTATAATCCCTCCGGGCTGCTCTGAGGATGGAGGTGATGGCAGTAAGGCATGTTGCTCGGCACCTGGTGGCTCGTGGTGGGCACCACTGCTCTGACGTTTGGTGCAATCCCTCATGATACTTTGATTTTTAGAGTACAGTGTATCTTTCAATTAAAAATAATAATGAGGGACTTTTTTTTTTTTTGCCATAAATTGATCCCTGAGGCTTAAGGAGAAAATTATCTTCTTTTTGGGTGTGAGCCAGATGTCAGTGTTCATACCATTTTCTTGTCTGCTTAAAGTCTCTTCTCATTTAGGATGGATGACTCTGGAAGGTTGGCTGCTTCCCTTTCACTTGGATTATACTTCATTATAAAACAGAGAATAGGCTGGCATTCTGCATAGTCAAATAGACTCCCATATGATGCACCACATAAATTTAGAATACCAGTCTTATAACTATCAATTATCTCCCAATGAAAGTTCAATTTAATTATATGTGGATAGTCCTTCTAAATCCGATTCCTTGATTTGTATTTAAATGTCATCATTATGACTTCCCTGGCAAGGTTATCAGCTGTTCAAAGACTGAATCATATGATATGGTATTTTAAAAACCATCGCTTTTTTTATAGACTCTTCAAAAATCACAGCACCTTTTTTTAGTGCCAACTCTTTACTATTATTGTCACATTTGGCCATAAAGTTAAACATGAAAATTGGCATTCAGTGGTAGTATTAATTTTATTTAACTCCGACTCATCAAAGATGAACAGAATCAGATAGTGGTAGGACTGTCTAGGGGGAGGCCGGGTCGTCTGCACCTACGATACTGGATTTAGCATGGGAACTGCATTTGAAATCTGAACCTCAGCAATACCATGAACAGCCTTAGGTTGTTTCCTTAACTTCTCTGCACCTTAGTCTCTTCATCTGTACCGTGGGGCTAATAATCCCGACAGCAGCCACTATGTGTAGAGTGCTATTATGTACTGGGCCATTTTGTATCCACCACACAAAATCTTACAAAATGGGGTTTATTTGTCCCAATCTTGGGTGAAGAAACTGGACTGCAGTGTTTGGCACACCGTGAGGAACTTTGAAATTGTGAGCTAATTCCGCCCTTCCAGGAGGGAAATGTGCCGAGGGTCTGTGTGGTTGGACAAGCGTCATGGAGGAGCTGACATTGGATTGCGTGTTTCGTAAGATCTGAAGTCCTGTCTCAGAAAGACGTGTGTGCGGCCTGGGCCTCGCCTCCATCTGGGATTCAAGTCTGGTCCCTTCACCTAATCTGGAGGGACCCTCTCAAAGTGCCAAACATGTTTACACACATTATCACACTTGTTCACAGAGTGGTCAGTGACTTAGTGGGCATTCTTCCCATGTGACGAAGAGAAGTTGGGATGTAGAGAAGGAGCATGTGGAAGATGCACAGGTGACAAAGCCCTCGTTTGTACGGCTGCAGTCTAATCCTGGGGATGGCTCCCTGGATCAGCAGACGGAACCTCCACCCTCTGCCTGTTCACTGGGGAACTGGACTCGTCCTGATGTTCCTTGCGAATGTCCTCTAGTGTCTGAGGAAGCACTGGATGCGGAGCCCAGAGACCCAGTTCTCGCCCAGGCCACCCACTAACGGTAGATACAGGCTCTTGTGCTCGGGATAATGCCCTTACTTGATGAAAGACAAGTAGATACCAACAACAAGAACAATAAAGCCATTCTGGCAAAAAGGCATTTCCCAAAATAGCTGTTTCTGTGATGGTGCAACCCCTGTTCAGAGGCCCAGTGCTGCTGCTCCTCCAGAAGCCACCCCGAAGGCCACTGCCACCAATGCTCACAGCGCCGCAGAGAGGGCAGGTGCGTCCACCCTTGGTCTATACTCCCTTGCACTCCCTCCTTTTCTGTATTATTTCCAAGGATGTTTTCCAGTTTTGCTGTGATTTCCCAGAGGATCAGCCACAGTTTTGAATTATTTCTAGGACACTTTCCAGTGGGGATTGCACAATATTCTCTGGTCTGTGTTGCCTTACACCCAGTAAAAGGTCTCAAGGGTGTAAGCTTAAACCCAGAGTGAGGAGGGCCATGCCCACAAAGTTATGATCAGCATATGTCTGCAAGAGGCTGTATGAGGCGGGGGGGAGGGTATTGCAGCTTTAATTCAGTGTTGATATTTTGTTGCTTTGTTACTGTTATGAAAAATTGCTTGCTAATTGAGAAAATAGGTATAAAGTCATCCAAGGCACCAAGCTGATCATTACTCGTGGGCTGATTGTGGTGGCCAACATTTCCTGGCCCTGAATAAGAACATTTGAGTCCTCTCAGCCATCCCTCTGGGTGCAGGTACTGCTGATCGCATTTCACAGAGATGCTCAGAGAAATGGAGGGCTGTTCCCAAGGTCATGTTCAAGTCGAGGCAGGGTTGGGAGTCCAGCCCAGGTGGTCAGCTCTGAAGCTAGAGCTGCCTCCTCTTTGCCTCCTGCCACCTCGGTACCCTGCAAGACGGATGAGGTGCTGTCCTCTGGGGCCTCAGTTCCTCTTTGGGGCAATGGCAGTAGATGGTCTCATGCCCTCGCCTCTGGATTTCTCCTCCTTCTTTCAACGCCTGGGTTTCCAACACTGCTACGTCATTTCTCCATGAGCAATTCTGACAGGTATGGGGCCTTCTCAGCCCAGACGCCTCTTCAGTGGTGAACTCCAGGCAGGCAGTTTGTGATCGACTCTCTGTGCATCTCTCTCAAGCTGCTGCCATCACCAGGGAGCACTGCTATCCCCCGTCAGGGTGGCTTCATGACAAAAGTGACAGCCTCAAAATGTGGTGGCTTCGGTCTTCATTAAAAGTCCTGCCAGTTCTGTGCTTGGACTCAAATCAAGGCCACCTCCCATGGTACCCAGGCAGTGGGTCCCCCACCCCCAACAGTACTGGCCCTTGGTGCTGTTTTACAGAATGCAGCGTGTCGCGGCAGGTGGTGAGTTCACGTATGGAGACTCAGCTCTAGGAAGACGCGTTACTAGTCACGCGGCTGCCGTCTCTTTCCTGGTGGGGAAGGAGGAGGAGGGTGGTGAGGCTTAGGGGCTGTGCTCCAGGACCACGTAGACAGAGATGTGGAGGCCGGCAGTGCTCCTCTGTGGTTTGGGGGAATAATCTTCGGCTCCTGGAGCTGCCATCCTGGCTCCAGGATTTCAAGCTGGGTGACACTAGGTGAGTTACTCAACTTCTTGGTGCCTTGGTTTTATCATCTGTGGGAAAGGAGAGAGACTGCCTTTGGGACAGTTGCTGGCATTGCATGTCCCAGGGCTGCAGAGGGAAGAGGGCCGGTGTAAATTTGGGAAGTGGTTGGTTGGTCATGTGGGCGGCAGCCCTGTGCACAGCAGCCTGTGCAGTCACTGGGTCTGTGTCCCATGCCAGCTCTGCAAACAACATGAGCAAAACATAGTCTCCTTTTAGGTACTCTGCGTAAGTGAGGGAGAGCCAAGTAAAGAAAAAACAAAACTGAGCAGCACTGAGTCTGAGTAAGAGGCTCCTGGTGGGGGCTGCCAGCTCTGTGCCGTTGGGCAGGTGGCTCACGCTCGCAGAGCTTCAGCGCGTCTGCAAGAGGAAGCAAATCGCCCTCATCCTTAGTCCTGCTGTAATAAAGAAGACGAATGTATGTATGAATTACCTCACCCAGGGCTTGGCATGTAGTAAGTGTTCGTTACATTTCATTTTTTCCCCTCTCCTTCTCACATGGCTAGAGTTTGGTTAAGGATGGAGGTGGGTGATGTAATATGATGCTTAGTCAGAAATTGTTCAAAAGAGTCCCTGAGATAATCACACAAATATAATCTCAGCGGCCACAGCGTCCAGTGTATGTGCTGACCCTAAGGACGCTGAAGGCCAGGCGGTCTCTCCCCACTTCTGTGTTCAACAGGAAGAGAACTGGGCATTGGGACTGTGCCCAAACCCATTGGAGAGGTGGAAATTATTAGTTCCTTTGGGTTATCAGATGAACTGAAATGGGCCTTTTTAGTGAAACTTAGGAAATATTCCAACCTTTTGTTTGAAGAGAGCACTAATTTGCTTCAGTCTACCTTCGAGGGGAGGGAATAGGAAGGACTTTTGCTAGGGGGCAGTTAGGAGCACTCTTGCTGCACATGTAGACAGCTCGCAGGGGAGAAAGGTAAATGGCTAATAAGCTCTTGAAAAAGTTCTCAACCTCGGGGTACTTCAGACCTGCAAACTGAAACATCCACGAGGTAGCATTTTGCGTCTTACTAGCAGAGATTAAAAATTGATCATCGCCAGTATTGGCAAGGGTGCAGAGCCCATACTCCCGCCCGCGCTGCTTGGGGCACGGACCTCGGCAAGAACCTTTCTGAGAAGGAACCTGGAACTCTGCCTCTGAGCCTCTGATGTTGTCACATTCTTGAATGAGGAATTCCACTTTTAGAATTGGGTCCTAACAGGCAATCATAAATGCAGTCAAGAAATTTTAGCACAAAGTTGTTATGGCTTTTTTCGATAGTAATTTTTTTTTTTAAGATTTTATTTTTTTCCTTTTTCTCCCCAAAGCCCCCTGGTACATAGTTGTATATTCTTTGTTGTGGCTCCTTCTAGTTGTGGCATGTGGGATGCTGCCGCAGTGTGGTTTGATGAGCAGTGCCATGTCCATGCTCAGGATTCAAACCAACGAAACACTGGGCCGCCTGCAGTGGAGTGCGTGAACTTAACCACTCGGCCATGGGGCCAGCCCCTCGATAGTAATTTTTAAAAAATAGACACTATCTGAGAATATGAAAAATAGGGGAATTGTTAAATTATGATACAGCCATATGATTGTTTGGAAGACTAATTTTTAATGATGTGAAAATGTTCATAGTATATTAAGAGAATAAAGCAAATCTTAAAATTATGTGTATATTTATGTATGTATATACATATAAAATGATACTTATATAATTTATTCATATACATATATAATGATTTAAACTACATTAAAATACAAATACTTAACAAAAGACTATAGAATTAAGGTCTTAAAATTAGAGTATAAGATTCTGAGTGCTTTCTTTTTCTTTTTTATGCTTTTCTCTGTTTTCCAACTTTTTCCAGTAGGCCTATCTACTTTTGTAATCAGAGAAGAGCATTAAATGTAATTTTTTACAGTAGTTCTTGCTAGGAAATGCACTATCTTCTGTGCCTCCACAGGCGCGTCTCTAACTCTCGGGTGGCTAAGCCCTGTACGTCACCCTCTCAGTTGAATGCCATAGATTTGTAGATTGTCCCTTGGTTCTTTCCAAGCCGCCTTAGTATCAAGACCTCTTCTTTGGGTTTAATCTTGTATTTATACACCCTGACTACCGATCCCTCTCATCTCCTGGTTGTTAAAGGGAGTAGCCCCAAAGGCCCATTGGAGCATGCTGGGTTTGGCTAAACATCTTGGCCACGGCATGGTCTGCCGTAATACAAAACGCTAACTTCTATGCTTTGACTGACTGACTCTCAGTCATCTTTCAGTTGGAGCCAGAACTTCAGGGACCTGACATGAAGAAACCCTCCTTCCTCTCCCACTTCCTTCCTTCTTGTAACACACCTTAACTGAGTACCTGCTGTATGCCTGATTTTGTGCTAAGAGGGGGCCTCAAACAGTAGATGCAGTAGATGCAGCCCCGCCTGTGGGAACATCGTGGTTGGGACTGGAGGTGGGCTGCAAGCAGTTACCCAGAGCACCCGACTCACATGCTGCGTGCCTTCTACAGACCAGGTGTTGCAGGACCTGGGGCGCAGCCGACCATGGGTACAGGTGTGAGGGCTGGGCAGCAGGGAGGGGAAGAGGTACACATTGGCCAGGGCATCAGGGAAGGCTCTTAATTCACTCACTCCTTTCTTCGGTGACTTGTTTACTGAGTTCCTGCAGCAGGCCAGGGCGCCTTCTAGGCCTGGGAGACTATGGTGAACAAGACCAGGATGATCTCTGCCCTCAGGGAGCTAAATGCCAGTAGGAGTGATAAACAATTAAGTCCCAAAATAAACATTTACAGCTCACAGTAAATGCTATGACAGAAATTGAACGCTGCAATGGAGAGTAAGGCGAGGGGAGATGTAAGGCAATGCTGCTGTGGATGAGGTCGCCTGGGAAAACCTTTCTTTAGCTCAAACCTAAAGAATGAAGGGCTCCAGGTGTTCCAAGAGTCAGGCAAAGAATACTCCTGAGTAGGGAGCAGTGAGCACAAAGGCTAAGGCAGGAAGAAACCCAGCATGTTTTAGAAACTGCCAGAAGGTTGCGGGGGCTGGACAGAGGCAGCAGTGCGAGGAGGCTTTGTAGAGGATGTGCTCCTTGAACAGAAACTTGAAAGAAGGGTGGGCAGTAGCTCAAAAGACAAATGGGGTCCTGGGTGCAGAGGGCTGGCCGTGGAGAGAGGGGATGCTGTGCAGCCGGTGGGGCGGGGCGTGTGTGAGCAAGTCTGTCTGGCTTAGGATGAAGCATGAGATGACAGCCAGGGCTCAGATGATGAGGCTGGAGTTCCCATTGGGCTTTTGGGGTCCCCAGGGTTAAGTAAGTGCTAGTACTCTGATTTTCCACATTGGGTCCTGAATGCCTTGCCCTGTTCCAGAAGTCAGGTTTTCTTCTAGGATACAGGAGTCTTCTCCAAGGTTGGAATCTCTGACTGTGTCATCAGTTCTAAACTGGATGTTGAACCAGCTCTGAAGCCGGTGCTACCCTGGGAGTCTATTATTTCGTTTTCTTGGAATGAATCCGTTATGAATTACTAATAATAATGATTCATTATACTGTCTCACGCTGGCACGTGCTGATTCTCCCACAGCCAGCAGAAGAAATTGCCCTCCTGATTAATTCTCTGCTGTGTTTTCTCCCTTCTCTTAGAATGGCTATTCAAGTGGACAAGTTCAACTTTGAGAGTTTCCCAGCCTCCCCTGGAGAGAAGGGACAATTTGCAAGTTCGGAGCAGCTGGAAGAAGAGAGGCAGGAAGCTCGGGGCCTGGAGATCAACAGCAAGCTGGACGTCCGTTGGAGAATCATATCCTTTTCATGGTGGCCACCTGGGACTTCACGCACCCTGCTCCAGGTTTCCGATCACTGAGAAGGACCTGAGGAGGGTTAAGCCCTTGAATTTTAGCTGCGAATAGTCCAGAAATACTGCAGCAAGGAGATAGGGGCCAGAGTGGGCATTTTCTTAACCTCTCAAGGCTCCAAGGCCCCTCATGAAGTGTTGGTTCAGATGAGGAAAGGCTGCCTCAGGGCCGGTGCTCTTGTTTTGCACCATATGTTTCTCGCGAGTGTTGACATTCGTGTTAGTGACAGGTTCGAACAGCCACCTATCTATGTGGGGCTTGAGGAGTTTCGCAGCTGCAGTTGTCTGGGAAGCTGAAGTCGGCTTGTACAGCTTACAGAGCCATCGAGATGCTGTTTTGAAAACACTGAGAGGGTTTTCGCAAGGACTGTGCTATATCACTAACCAGCCCTGCCCTAAACTTGAGATCAGTGCCTGGCTGGTGGTGGGCACTCAGTGGGATGAGTGAGCACCCTGGGGAGGCCCCAGGTTCGCCTGTTCGTGTCTGTCTGTTCAGCAGTCTTTGCAGAGCGCCTACTTTGGGTCAGGTGTGTAGTGAGGCACGTGAGAGGCTGAGATCAAAGACCAGGCCTCAGTGTGGTTGCAGAGGCTCGTAGGGTGTGGATGTGGCGTCTGAGAACTAAAGACCCTGCCAGGAAGCGGGGACAGAGCGTTGTGCCAAGTGCTGTGAGGTTCAGGGGAAGAAGCTGCTGGGTGTGGGGCGATCAGGGAAGGCTTTATGGAGGGGGTGACAAAGTGTTCGAGTGGGCCTTTTAAGGATGAGTAGAAGTTTTTGAAGAGCACAAGGGTGCGAAATACCCCGAAGGTCTCAAGGTATGAGAGTGTGGCTCACTCAGAGAATGTCTCCCAGCAAAAGGCAACTCTGATGTGAATGTCTGTTAGTTTTTCACACATGAATTCCGTGGATATGGGATGGTCAAGGTGTGTTGTATGGTCTCAGATCATTCCAGACCATCTCCTGGATTCTGGAAAGATCCTCAGTCTACAGGTGGCACAGCCTTCTTCAAGCTGAAGTGGATTTGGGCCTGGTGGACCCCTGTCTCCAAGGAGCTTGTGACAAATTAAGCACTTTACAGGTAGCTAGAAGGCTCTGTGAACCAGACACTAAAACCGGGGCTCCCAGAGTGATGCGTGCGGCAGTCATGGAGTTAGCACGTTTGTCTTTTGTAGAGAGAAGTGAAAAGGTGGGGACAACCGAGTCGTCCTTCTCTTGGGTCCCCTAGATCTCAGCACAGTCAGGTCCAGTCACTTCCTGCTGGGCGAGTGAGCAAAGCGATGTAGCGTAGACGGAAGTGGCGTTCACACTGACTGCCAGGCCCTGCCTCCGGCATCTCGTTTAATTCTTCTTCGTCTCTCTGATCAGCACTCTTGTTCCTATGAGGAGATAGAATCTCAGTGAGGTGAATGAACTCAGCTGTGAGTCCAGCCAGGATGTGGTGGAGCCAGGGACCAACCCAGGTGGGGCTGCCCGCAAAGCGCTCCCGCCCAGCCCAGTCCTCAAGGGAGAGGGTTGTGGATGCACCCACGTCCTGTCAGCCTGGACCAAAGAAGGCCATCAAGTGTCACATCCTGGCATCTGTGGTCGTGACACCGAGCCAGGGAGGACTTGGGTCTGTCTGACAGGGCTAGTGTTACAGTGGCTCTGTAACTTCCCAATGTGTAAGTCCCCGGTGAGGCAGGAGCCACCCCAAGCCTGGGTCTCGGAGCTTTAGCTTCATGCAGGGAGCTAGGCAGAGCTGTGCAGAGCTGGCAGGCCTGGCTGGCTCTGATTCAGCCTCAGCTCGACAGCAACCGGCACCCAGTGGAGGAAGGGGCAGTGTGCTCCGGGGACCCAGTAGGAAGAGATTCATCCTCCTGAGTGGGCTCATTCTGGTGCGGATAAAAACAGGAAGCCTGGGGATGGGGTGTCCCCTGCCTCCCCACGCTCCACAGAGTGCGGGCCTCACTTGGTGCTAGGGCACACGGCAGTCCTTGCTAATGTCCCATCTAACCACGTACCAGGGGCTGCTTCTGGGCTGGCCCGAGGCACCCAGGGCGCAGTCTCAGCAACTCCCAGGGCAGTGTCATCAGCGCGTCTCACAGATGAAAACCGCCTCTCAAGTTCACACGTAGAAGGCGGAGGAGCCGGCATCTGAACCTCATTAGCCTTCCTCCAAGCCAGTGGTCCTTGGCCAGCCTGTGCTGCCTTCTGATGGGATTATGTTGACCATCAAAATGGTCAAAAAAGTACCAAAAATGTCTTTAGGTTTCTCTCCTTTTAGGCTTGACTCCATTAAGAGGTTGACTGCCCTATTTTCTGTATTTGCTTAATAACTCATGTAGCAAATATTTATTGAATGCCTACCATGTGCCAGGCACATCTGTCTCCTGGATTTACTGATTGAAAGTTTATGAGAGACTGTCCCTATGAGCAGATTCGATTAAGGAGAGTTAACATTACGAACAGTCTCCGTCTCTCCCTCATCTGGTAATGACATCTGGCATGGGATGGATAGCAGACTTTTGCTGTTGTAAACTTGAATTCAAGCAGATGGAAAGACCAAAGATTGAACTGACTAATAACTTCATTGTGCATTTTAATAACATTTTCTCAATATTTAGACTTTATAAAAAATGTGAGCCTAATTTGACACCCATCCGTAGTAATAAAAATGGCCCACCTGTGGCCCGTAAGGCTGGATAGACATGTTTCAAAGGAAATTGTGGCTCTTGCAGTAGATATGTGCACACCTGTCTACATGATATCTACAACGACCAGAGAAGCAGCCAGGGGCACGGGAACTGCAGACCCCTGCTCCCTTGGTGACATGTATAATGCTCTGTCCATTCTGTTACTGCTGTGTGCTGGACCCTGGAGATGCCCCCGTCTAAGGGGAGGGGCACACGCAGAGATAGGCACTTGCAGCGCAGCCAGGGAGGGCTGAGACAGGACTTCCCATGGTGACCGCTGACAGGTCCAGAGCCTGAAAAGCAGCAGAGACCTAAGTCGTTCCCTGTGACTGGTAATACAGCATGCAGACCAGAGAGGGCAGCAGGATCCGGGGGCCTCTTGTGCCATACACACATGCACGCACACTCCTCAGGGACCACCTCCGTCTGTCCTACACGCAGCCTGGGAGCGTTCACCTCCAGGGCTCTCCCGTCAGAGCCTGGCCCTGAGCAGTCTTTGGAGATTTGTTCCACCCTCTGAATAAGCCCCAGCTGGTGCTGCCCAGCCCACCCAGTGCTTTCTGGTCCCTTCTCTCATCTCGACTCACCTCCTGTGAAGGAGGTGGGGCAGGCTCTATCACAAGGAGCCTGGGGCCAGAGGTGAAGATGGAGACATTTCAGATGTCAGACCAAAGATGCTACATTGCTGGAGGCCGGAGCCCCCGGTCAAAAGGCCCACGTCTTCATCTGTTCAGCCCAGGAGGGGAAACCTGCTCCGGGTTGCTGTTAAAATTAGTTCTAGCAATTGTTTCTGCCCTTTTGATCACCTGCCAGGTGCCAGGCAGGATATTAGCATTTTTCTTACACAAAACCTGTAAAACAGGTAGTACCTACCCCTTTTAAAAAATAAACAGGTAAAATTTGGAAGTTAAGTAACTGCCCTGAGATCATGCAGCTAGCTGCATAGCCGGGATGGCAAAACTCGTGTTGTTTTCCTGTTGACTCCTTGAAGGGAGGTCACATCTGGAAAGTGCAGTCAGAGCTCCCAGCCCTAGAAGCTGTCAGCCACGAGAGCAAAGACCTGCCCAAAGGCCTCGTGCCATCCTGTGACCTGGCCTCAGGTGAGGCTCCTCCCGTACAGAGGACAGTGGGCCAGACCTCGCCCAGGGCCGCCCACCGTTGTCCTCGCTTCTACCTCCTGTGGGACCTGCCTGGAAGGGTATGGGCTTACAGTTCTGAGAACCCCTCAAACTGGCTGGTGAGGGATGTTTGGAAGTTGACCATATCTGTTTTCACTTTCCATTTTTAGTTCAGACAAAGAGAAACAAGAATCAATGTTTGACCAAGTCTCATCCTTCCTGTATAGTTGACCTCACATGTCCATTCTTCTAAGGAGCTCTGTCTGTCACTGGCCTGTCCTATGTGGCCCAGCTGAAACTGCCCCTTCCCTCAGGCTCCTGCAATACTCAGTGCTTAACTCTTGTTTGTTAGAGTGCCTAAAAAGTACAGGAAAGTTTATTTTTCTGAAGACCATCTCCCTTGCCAGGCTGTGCTGTTCTTGACGTCAGGTTGGGTCCTATTCACTCAGTGGCTATTTACTGATGACCTACTATGTGCTGAGGGTTGTGCTAAGCACCAGGTACACTGCACTGAGCAAAATCGGATGCTGCCCTGCCCCAGTAGAGCCCTCTTTTTTCCTGGCCCCAGCGCAGCATGCAATCCCTAGCACATAGGTATTAAAACCATTTGGTGAATGACTAGTTTCCATTTCATTGATGCAGCAAGTTGAATGGTTACCAGCTTAGTTGCACTATGCTGAGTGCTGTGATGAATACATGAAAGGAGTTTGCAGCTAGCAAAATTAGTCTTAGTTGAAGCCTGGCTCCTTTTCCAGAGGGCGGCTCTGCACAGGTGATCTGTGATGGAAACAGATGAGGGATAAGCTGGGAGCAAGCTTGGCGTCATCTCACCTTCTCATTTTCCTTGCTTTTGTTGCAAGTCTCCCTTCAAAGAGCATTGAAGGGGTTGGTGAGATACTTGCTGACATATCAGAATTCAGCCTTGTATAGGTTTCATTACAAGAGCTGGGTGCACAGTTCAGCTGATCCCCACAAAGCTGATGACCTGGACCATCTGGGCAGCATCTCTGCCAGGTGGTCTGATAAGCACACATCTTCCCGTTCTGTCTGGAGACCATCTGCAACCATCTGGCAGCTTTGAGGGCCAGGCAGAGGCTCAAGGAGCCCAACTGCAAGTCAGGCTTTAGATGCCTAAGAATTGACATCCCAGAGTGGGAGATGGAATATCCATGCATGATGCAAAGTTCAAATAAATGTAAATAATTGGAAAGTAGGAGGATGTGGAGCAGTGCAGCCATTCTCTGGGAGCATTGCGTTGTGCATCCCGGAGGAGCTGCCTGGCCAGGGCCAGGGCCAGGGCCGAGGACAGCGTGTGTCCCAGGCTGTGCATTGCTGAGTGGTGTCTGTGGCCTCACAGATACCAGTTACCCTCTATAAAGCCTAGAATCTCAACCGGGGGTGGGAGGGTTGTAACATTCATCACCGATTTTTACTGGGGAGTTCATAAGCCTAACCCTACAAGACTATAGGCACAATGCCCTTGGTTTGATTGATCACGACCAGGAACACAGCCACATCTGGCTTCTCCATTTCCAAGACTCTCCAGTAGGGAGAATTTGCCCTCAACTGACCCCTCCCTTTTAAGGCAGAGGCAGAGATTAAACCATTGACAATGGATCTTCACTAACCATTGCCTAAGATCACTCTTTGACCTCTCTAATTGGCTTCCAGCTTATTCTCAAAGATACTTCTTAATGGAGCTCTGTCTTCTCATCCCTGGAAAAAAATTAAATCTTTAAACAGGACTCCTTTAAAACATAGTACACCATGGGGCCTGGCCCCATGGCCGAATGGTTAAAGGTCCTTGTTCTCCACTTCAGCAGCCCGGGTTTGCAGGTTCAGATCCAAGGTGCAGACCTACTCTACTCACCAGCCATGCTGTGGCGGTGTCTTACATATAAAGTAGAGGAAGATTGGCACAGATGTTAGCTCAGGGCAAATCTTCCTCAGGAAAAAAAAACCGTAGTACACTATGTTTTTCTAACCATGATGTTAGGAGAAATAGTTTTATCTAAATGAATTTTAATACAAACAGCGCCTGTCATCAGTACAGCTGATGCCTTGATCATCTGAAGTCAATGCAAGGTTGTGTCTTGTGTCCACCTTTAGGGAATTTACTGTTCATAGCTGTTGGTGATCAGAGGCCTTTCATCTCTTATGGTGGGGAAGCCTTGCCAGCCTAAGAGAAGCGTTGTGCCTGACCAGAGATGCCATGAAGTTGCCCTGGCTGTTTGGCCGTCAGTGGGCAAAGGGAGTGAGGTGGGAGGGGGACAGATTTGATTGCTGCCTCCCCCAAATCCAAATACGGTAGCCGTGCACGCCTTACAATTACTTTGAAAGGAATCGGGGTTAGGCGCACAGAGAGCGTAGAGTTCAGATCTGGCTGGCTCGTGACAGTGGGGAAGGACTTCCCCCAGCATGCAGAGCTCTGTTTCAAATCTGTGTGTGTGTGGTACCTATGTGTTTGCATGTGGGTGTGTACATTAACACAAATCAATGTGCATTTGGTTGTGTGATTGGGTGCAGGTTGGGCTGGTACACATTCTGTGTACTTTTGGCGTGACAATTATGGTGAGCATGTGCATCTTATATAATAGAATCATGACGTCACAGAGCTTAAGTAACAGCTAACACATATATGGCACTTAGTAGATGCCAGGCACTGTTCTAAGCGATTTGTGTAGATTTACTCACGTAGTTTCCACAAAACCCCTATGAGGTAGTTTTATCTACCTTCCACAGATGAGAAAGCCCAGTGAGCTTAGCTAACTTGTTCAGATCACCCAGCTAGTAAGTGGCAGGGCTGGGATTCATACCCAGCTGTCTGGCTTAAGAGTCTGTGCTCTTAGCTCTGTTCTGGGAACAGCAAAAGTGCATCTGGTCTCTGCCAAGGCCTTCAAATTATCCCCATTTTCCAGATGAAGCCTAAAGAGATCACAACAGTCCTTGGGCACCCCGCCTGTTGGTACGACCTCCCCGTACAGTGCTCTCTCCATTTCACCTGCTCTCCATCCTGGAACTCCACACTGCTCTCAGCCCACCAAGGCTTGCAGCGATGAATGCTTGCAGACTCTCCCTTGGCAGCTCATTGTGCTGCATGGCATTTTCTGTCTAGTGGGTCTCTGATACAGGGAGCTGAGCCGAGATGCTGGCGCCCCCACTGAGATGAGAACAACCCAGCATCAGCATTCTCAATGTTCACGATGCAAAATTAGAAAACAAAGTCATGGGAAAGAGGCTCCTTAATTACTTAAAGCAGTCTTTCCATTACTGTAATTTCTATTTATGACAATTTGCTAATTTATTTGAGCTGAAATGGGACTGGGCTGAGTCCCTGCATCTGTGGTTATTCCCGCCAGAGCTGGCATGGGGGGCGCAGACAGCTGGTCTTCCTGGGGGGATGCCCTAGGTGCAGTCCCACCCCCCAGAGAGCACCCACTCCAGGATGCTCACCTGGAAGCCGGTGTGGAAACGTCTGCATCAGCTGCTCTCATGTGACAGGTTCCCAGCTTTTGCCCAGGAGACCGTCAGTAACAACAGGGCGTCAGAGCATGGCGCTGCTTTCTCCTGTGAGAGGTGGGGCCATAGCACTCAGGCCTGCAGGTTCAGCTGAGAAACTGGCCTCCCACTGGGCTGCACGTTCCCCAAGGGAAGAGCTGACTGAGCATCATTTCTTCTAAAATATCAGACCAGGTCATGGTAAACTTCAGTCACATAAACACAGACAGGATCCCAAAAGCTGCTCAACTGTTTTAAACGGTCCTCTGATTGTAGAATTACCAAATATTTCACTGCTAACAGCCTAGTGGGGAATGAAAGTGGAGGTGTTTTATTAACTTTCTGCATGTTCCTTTCATGGTGTGTTTTTAAAAGATTTGGAAGCGAACATTCACAGTTCGAACATGTAGGGGATTAACTGAGACAGCTTGCGTGAAAACATTTGTGGACAAAAGGCTCTGCACACATATTGATTAATTAAGTTTAAGTAATGATGGATGACTAATAATAATAAGGTATAATCCTTGCACACTAGACTGGGCTCCTTAAAAGTAGGAAGGATCCCATCTTGGTTGGTCTTTTCATCCCCTGTACCTACCATAGCATACGTAGTAGGTATTAATAAATGCCTTGGTGTGAATCAAGGCCCGCACACTGGATAGGGAAGGCAAATGCATGTGTCAAGTGTGGGATAGATGTGCTGTCAGGTGTAGTGGTCACAGCCAGAGAGGAAGGAAGGATTGGCTTCTGCAATGGGGGTGGATCAGAGAGGACGTCCCAGATAGGGTGACGTTTAAGCTCCAGAGATGAGTGGGTGGTGACCAGAAAGACAAGGCTGAAGAGGGCTCCAGGCAAGGGGAGGGCAAGAGTAAAGACACCAGGGCAGGAAACAGCACTGTCTGTTGTAACAAGAACCAGTGGTCCTGTATGGCTGGTACACACTTGTAGGTGCAAGGTCTGGAGGGGAGAGGTCGATGGGAAAACAAATCACAGGCAACTTGTGTACTATTTTAGGAAGATGGTTCTGGTAGACTAACGAGATGCAACCCTTCTTTCCACCCCGCTCCTTGTTTGGCATGGGGCATCCATGACATATTTGATTCTGTATGGTGAGATTGTGCCATCTGCTTTTGGAAATTGGGCACAAGAGTCTTTAAAGATGTACGGAGCAGTCCAGGTCTGTCTCTCCAGTCCCCTTGCACCTCAGCTCTTGGCAAGGCCTTTAAAGTGCATGAGTTGAAATGTAGGAGTGGGGTTCCTGCTGGGCTATGGGTTGCCTGACACCCGTTTCTGCTCTAAAACTAACAGTGGAAACCAGAGCAATGGCCCTCCGCTGAGCCTTGTGTGTGGAGAAGGAAGATAGAAGGAGACCTCTTTAAGCGTAAGAATTACCCATTATCTTTCACTGTATATCTTTTTTTCTTTTCTGGTTTTTAAATGGGTAAGCCTTTCTCTTCTAGCTAGATTTTAAGCCGTAGGAAGGGATTAGATGTGATACCATCAGAGGAAGCTGGATGTGTGTCCCGTCTATCACCTGTTTACTGTGGCAACTTCTGTAGGCCTTGCTTTCCGCTTCCATCACCTGCCTTTTGCACGTGGAGCGCGTGAAGCTCAGGTGCAGTTCTGTGTTTGGCATGCTGTGTAATTGTGGTGGGCTGTACACACACTCTGCAACCTGCGTCAAGGAAGGGGAGCTCCCGCAGGGCCAAGTACAGAGTAGGTGCTCGATGAGTGCTCACTGATCCAAGCTTGTGAGTAGTGATTCATCGATAAACCAGGGCCCTGGGTAGATTATAACTTAGAGCTAACGATACAATTCCTTCTGCAATATTCCTGGAAAGATTCCCTCATTCAGTTGACTTCTACTGCCTCCCAGCTCTGTAGATCTGAATTAGGGACTCAGAGATAGGACACCTGGTCTCCACCCCCAGGGTGTTCACCATGGCTTGGTTGGGGTATCAGTCATGGCAACAAACGTCTGGAGCCCAGGGTGGCCAGTGCTGTGGTTGGGAGTTAGGGAGTCCCAGAACCAGGGGACGGCCTGCCAGGTGTCATGCTGGCCCATACCACTGGCCAGATTGAGACTGTCCTGTCCATTCAGGTAGCAGCACCTTCCCCCCTTTCCAGGAGGGGACCCCACTTATACATGCCACGCAGTCCTGAAACTCAACACTGCCATCTTGTCTGTTGGGACAAACCCATGCCCTTTATGGATTTGAGCCAATATTGCTGGGTATATCTGTGTCCCCATCATCCTCATGTCCTACCCTGGTAACCTCTTGGGCCTCACAGGAGGAAAAGTGAGCGATTTAGGGCCAAAGGGACTCTTGCCCTTGGTGAGGTGCCTTCAGAGGTCCCATATCCCTAAGGGTCTGCTCCATTAGAGGCACCCTAAAAGGGAGGTCCTGACCCATTCTGTCTGCTACACTGTGGGCTGAGGACCGACCTCACTGGGAACATGTGGCATATGGGGGAAAGTCTGGACAAGGAACCCACTTTTCCTGGCTCTGTGGCTTTGGGAAAGTTGTTTAACATCCTTAAGAAGGTTTATTCCACCTCAAGTTGTTGGGAGGACTACACATGATGATCCGTAGGTGACCAACACAGACTCAGTGCTCAGTAAAGGGCAGCAGGCATTCATTGAGCATCCACCATGTGCCAGACACAGTGCCGGTGATCAGGGACACCATTCCTTACTCTCCGGGGGCTTAGAACCACAGGCAGTCCTCTAAATTCTCTCCTTATTAATTTGCAAAAATACACAGCTAAGCAGTCGGGAAGGCGGGGCTACCCACTCATTGGCCTTGCTGGTTTGAGGAGGACAGGGCAAAGAAAGTTTAAACTGAGCAGGGGCCAGCCCTAGACCCCAGGCCTCGCAGCTTACACCTCTGAGGGTGATTTGTGACCAGCAGGAGGCTGTGGGTGGACTGTAGTGACTCTAGGTAATCAGAAGTGGCTTTGAGGCAGGAAGTGGCAAGACTGGAGGGCATCGTGAAAGGAATTTGTGGTTCCTTGCAAGGGGGTTAGGAGCTGCCTGTGGGAAGCTTCAGAGGCAGAATGTGAGTTGGGCTAAACTGAGCTGGGAACTTGAGTTTTCCCACGGTTCAGGTGCACAGGGGTCCATCATTACACATGGGAGTGGTCATGGAGACTTGCAGAGCCTGGGTCTGCAGCAACAGTGGTTCTGCAGTCTTCCTGCTGCAGGGTCACCATCCCTGCCCTCCTAAGGGGTAGGAGAAGATCTCAGGAAGAAACACTCATTGACTACTTGGAAACATCAGTGCTGCATCCCAGATGACTAGAAAGGGCTTCAAGGGGGAGGCAGGCTCTTCAGCACCACGGAGAGTTCCAGCAGGGCTTCACTGGGGGCTGGAGGAAGGAGGCTGGCCAAACTCCAAGCTGGGTGTGGGTGCTGACTCAGCCACCGGCAGCCCTGGAGCCCTGGGTGGACCCAGGCCCTGTGCATGGAAGGATCCTCGTTTGTCAAGTGGGGATCTTGGGTCCTGGCTTCCACGTTTACTGTGGGGAATTGATGGGGTGTTTACAGTAAAGTGTCTGAAATAGGTCCAGAGTGTGGGCTCCAGGGTCAGGCTGGCTTGGTCCTGCCACTTCTGCACTGTGTCAGCTTTCTGATTCTCTCCATGGGCCCAAGTTCAAAAAAACCCTTTGAAATGGAAATCAAAGTCCCTACTTTATACCCACCATGTTCTGAAGTCCTAATTTGAAAGTAGTGAGTATTAAATTGAGAAGCTATATGTTAAACTCTTACCACGGGGCCTCTCTCATGGGACGTGCTTTGGAATGTTCTTCCTAATAGAAATAATGACGGGGATTATTGTCATCATCATCGTTACTTATCGACCTCTTGCCCCGAGTGCCAGGGTCTATGTACTTAAGAAATAGTAGCCACTCCTACCTCTGCCATCATCACTGTAATGTTGTAATCTTGGCTGTGGTAGTGGCTGATGTAGGCAGCTGCATAACTGACTGGTCAGCCAGCTTTGCATTCGTGTGTCAGGCTCAGACACAAGACTGTTTTGGTCGCATATGAGGCTGAAAGGGGAGGGGGATGTGCATGCAGGTAATTGGCTTTATTAGCTCAGCTGTATAATTTTATGGCTCACATCCGAAAAGCAAATTAATACAGAAATATGCTATCGGCATGGTTTCCAAAGCCCCAGTGCCATTTGGCAACTTTGTAATTGCTCACACGCTAACTTGCTCCTCTAACTAATCATTTCAAAGCTCCTTATCAGGCCTTGTTCGTTAGGCACTATTTCTGTTCTGTGAGCACAGGGGTGCGATCTGCCACCAAAGCCTGGCGTGATTTTCTTTTTAATAATAGGGAGTAATATGTCATATTCTGAAGTCTTAATTTCATACAAGTGAAAAGAACCCCTGGAGAGGATCAGGAAAGAAAGCAGACAGAAAGAAACACAAAAATGTGCATGTTAAACCCAAATCTATCAACAATCTGCATCCTGAGATCCTCTCCCTTCTGATGGAGACAAGGCGGCTTGACTTGTATCAGCCCCACTCGGGAGCTCAGTTGTGTCCACATGGTCCCACATCTGCAGCTGCTCACAGCATTTCGATTTGTTCGTAATGTTATTAGAACTTTATTGTTTACTTTTTCTAAAATAGTTTTTATTTTATTTTAAATAGGTAAATATGCACATGGTTCAAAACTTTAAAAAGAAAAATGTTCCCATCTGCCCTTCCTCCCCAAATGCCCATTTTTATTCATTCCTTGCACATATTTCAGAATTTCTTCTGAAACCATAAGTAAATAGATGCACAAAGTCTTATTTTTCAAAATACTAAAGTATGTACTGCTTTGCATCTTGCTTTTTTCCCTTAACCATACACGTCTTAGAAAACTTTGCATATATTTCATAGTGAATTTTCTCCTTTTCCAACAGCAAGGTGTGTGAGTGTGTGCCTGTATTCCCGTAGTTTGGCCATTACATAGGTTTCCAAACTTTGGATTCTTGCCAATCTGGTAGACGCATATTCTTGAGCAGGTCATCTCTCCTTTCCAGAGCCGCCATGCTGTGGGAAAGAGCTTGGATGCGTGAGTTGAAAGGATCTTGGAGGGAATGCCTGCTCAGTCTCCCAGTGGGCTGGGACCATGCTTTTGAGTCCTCTCAGCTTCTGGTTCTTCACTGGCGTGGCGCCAACTGTGGCTGTCCCGCCTGCTTGAAGGAAACATGTGAAGCACTTGCCCCAGAGCCTGTCCCTCCAGGAATGTCCCCAACGTCACTTCCCTTCCCCGTTCCTTCTCTCTGGGACCTAGCTGGACGTCTTTGAGTCTGAGACTTAGAATTCCCCCGAGAGGATTTCCTTCACTGAGAATTGGTCACCACTCTGGGAATGAACTTCTGTGTGCCCGTGAGTCATGTGAGCCGTTAGATTCTAGCTGAAACCCCAACCACAAAAAGTGAAGCTGGCTCCTTTTGCCGGTACAGCACACGAATACCACTTCCCCTCCGTCTCTTTGATGTTACTGCATCACAGGTGCCTTGCAGGGATGCAGTCATGAGCTAGGGAAGGGGCATTTGATGTCTTCTCTATGAAAGAGAAAGTAGCTCCATCATTTGGTGGCTGCAAAGGGAAAGAAGGGAGGTAACAACTTGGCTTCTCTCTACTGCAGGCCAAGTCCCTGGCCTCTAGTCCTCCGTGACTCTGCAGGGGATGTGTTTTCCTCATGAGGGCATGGCCTCTGGATGGTGCTGGGGGCACAGTGGGGGGATACTGAGCCAAGGCAGGTAGCAGGGTGGGGACTCAGGGAAACTGACTCAGCAGAAGCAACCGCTCCCAGGAAGGACACCACTCCTCACAATCACCAGATCATGCACACAGTGGCCTGTGGTCTCGTCGGGGGCCAGCATTGACCTGTCCCTGAGTCACTCCCCTCAGGAGGGAGAAGACCCCTTGCCCTATTCCCCGTGGGTCTTATTGGTTCAGGGACTGGAGAAGCTGCCTGTGCAGTCCTAGCATGGGACTGACTGACAGGTGCCCTCTCCTCCTGGAAACCATCCTAAATGAGAATCCATTGCCTGAAACCTCCAAGGGCTCCCACAAAGGACGCTTCTTCGCGTTTTCCCCTGGTGGTGTCACGGCAATGTGCTGTGTGGTGAAATGAGTAACAAGGATGGAAGTGGACCAGCGCCGTGGTGGCTGTGGTCAGGCACGCGGATGCTGAGCAGTGGCCATAGAGGAGTCCACGGAACTGGGCCGGCATTGCCTGGGAATGGGTTTGCGTCCACCCCATGCCCCTGGGCAGGGAGGCGGGCTCTCTTCAGCCTGGACATCCAGACATACTCTCTGCTAGTGCCGTGCGATGATAAGGAATGGGCCGGGCCTAGTATCTGTCTGTCTCTCGCCACAGACACGTTGCTGACCTTTCTGAGGCTCAGTTTTCTCACATCTTGAGCAGTAATAGCCTTGCATGCCCAGCTCTGTGCTGAGGCCATCACCAGTTATCTCACTGGGATGCCAGAGTAATCCCATCAGGGAATTACTGTTTTCCTCATTCTAGCCATGAGTGTGTGTGTGTGTGTGCCTGCTTTCATCATTAAATTACCTCACCAACATTTATCCAACTACCATTGGGTCCCAGGAGTTGGGTGAGACACTAGAACTTGAAAGATGGACAAGGTGTTCGTGGTGCCACAGGGGAGACAGACATTAAGGCATCAATGGCAGAGTCGTTGGATTACAGCCATAAAGAGCTTTGTGACAATATGTGTGGTGGGGCGCTCTCCGCTGAGGGACATGTGCTGGGTCTGAAGGAGAGAGTAGGAGTTGGCCAGGTAGAAGAGGAGGGAAAGGAGGTTCTGGGAGGAAGAAAGATGCACAGCACATGGAAAGGAGAGCGCAGGGTGTGTTGATTCCATCCCTGTGATCTCCTGTGAAGAGTCTGGGCAGAGATACCTGGGAAGCCTTGGGAGGGGTTGGTTCCCTCCCTCCTGTGCCCCACCACAGGCTCCAGGTGTGCGCCAGGTGGGGAGGTCACAGACATCAGGAAGCGCATCGTCCTGATCCTCAGGGAGCTCAAAGTCTGCCGAGGACACGGACAGGTAACATGGCCTCCCAGGTTCTACAGGAGGGGGTCTAGCTGGGGCTGCGGAGTGCAGAGGAGGGAGCCAGCCGCTCACTGTCTCCTCCTCCAGATTGCAGATTCTTTGAGGACAGAGCGTGGTTTATTTCTCCATAGCTCCTACAGAGCCTGTGGCATGGTTAAGTTTGCAAAGCCTCCCCACCTGTTTTTTGTCCCCACAACCATCTGTGGGATGGCTATTAATGACTCCCATTGTACAAAGGAGGTGCGAGGGTAAACACAGCCCCCCGTTGTTAGTAGACACCTGGATGCCCAGGCTTGTGGTGCGCCCGGGTCACCTCTGTGGTGGCGGAGCACTCAGGCCTTGGTGCGCCTCTGCAGTGGGGGAGTGCCTGGGCCTTGGTGAGCTTCTGAGGTGAGGAGAGCTCAAGTGACTTCAGAATAAGCGCGGCCCGTGCAGGCCTGTAGGGAGCCCTGGAATGGAACATTTTTGGAACATGCTGTGCTATTTCCGAGTAAATAAGTGAAACGTCCTTTGGCTGTGACGCGTTCTCCAGCAGTGTGGAGCGAGTTAACTATGCCTGGAGGTGGTGCTGCCCCTGTGCACGCCATGCCACCCCTGTCCCTACTCTTTTCTCCTTGTGTCTCCTCTGTGCTCGGGGGCCCTGGGGCCTCTGCCTTACAGACACTTGGGGGGAAGATGTCATGGGAGGTCCAGACTGTCACTGATGCATCTGTAGCCGTTTCTCCTTCAGTCCCCTTCTGGGGAGAGGCAGCGAGAGAGGCAGGACTATTGCAGATGCTTTCTTAGAAGCTGCCGGGGCTTCCCTCTCATTGCCCTGGTTTCCTCCCTGAGAGCCCCAGGCTGATGAGATACGTTGACTCAGCCGTTGTGGCATCCCTTGGGTGCTGTGTGGGAGGGCCCAAAGCCAGGGGTCCTGTCGGGGAGGCCTGTGGGGTGCCTCCTCCAGCCTGGAGGGAGTGAGCCCTGGGGGTGGGGGCAGAATACCGCCTGTGCCTTAATGACTGTACACGTGTGTGCCATTCACACGGGCGTGCCTGCACATGCCCCACCAGAGAATCTCTCAACATTTCGGATCCTGGTTTTTGCCCACTTCCGGTAACGCGGAGGCTTTTGGCAGTGAGTGAGAACGTGGACTCTGGGCTCAGACTCTCTGGGCACTAGTTGTGACTGTGTAGACTTGGGCAGGTGTCCTGCCCTCTCTGTGCCTCTATTTCCTTCTCTGCAGAGTTGGCGTAACGCCTCCCCCTTAGTGCTGTAATGGGGTTTGAATCACTTAGTCTGCGTGAGCTGTTTAGATCAGGCCTCACCCGGAAATGTGAGTTTGGCGCTTAGGGTCTGTGCGCACTGACTCGTGTGCAGCTCCGCAGGGTTATGATGGGATCTGAATGTTTTGACTGCCTCCCTAAAGCCCACTGGAGTCAGTGATGCCTTGGGCATCTGGGGAGCCCACGGAGGCAGCACAGGGCAGCTGGCCCCACCGAACCTTTTGCCACCAGACTATGAGCTCCAAGCGGGCAGAGCCTGCTCGGCTGTGCTCTGATCTGACCTGTGTCCAGCACAGCCTGGCCCTGGCGGTGTCCACGTGGGAGTCAGTGAGCAAGCGCATGAACACAGCCTTGGGCTGGGATCCTGGCTCCACACTTACCCCAGGGGGACGGAGGTTGCACACAGTGAAATCGCGCAGTGAGGGACCTGCCCTTCACTGGTTCAGCAGATCTGCGCCGGGCGTGTGCCAGGCCCTGCGCTCCCCTCTTGCTTCAGTAAAACCGCCTCTTTCCTGGTTAGATTCTCCTCCTTTCACATTCCTCACTTCAAGAAGTAATTTAATAAGGTGTATTGTGTGTTAAAATTAGAGTATTCAGATCTGTGGGTTGAAAGGAAGAAAAACAGTCACTCACTCACTATCCGTGGAAACTAAACGCTGTACAATGTCCTATTCATAAAGATACGGACCTTCCCAGCCAATAAGTTCTTAGTACTAAGCACTTCCTCTTGAGAAAATGAAATTCTGAGGACTGAGGGGGGGCTGCCGTCTGCTCGGAGCGTGGCTGTTCGCACAGGTGATGTTCCATGGGGGCTGAGTTGGGAAAGGGAACCCCGTCACCTTGGGCTGCGGGGAGAGCAGGTGGTTTAACCACTAGGCTGAGCAGCACCCCCTCTTTGGGAGCCAGGAAGCCAATCACAGGCAATCAGGGACATTTTCTGAACCCTAGTCTGGACCTAAATGCCCCGTTCTAGGTTCCGAGTCACAGGGACAAGTTTCCAGGGGCTCACAGTCCATTATGCAGACAAGCCTCTCCTCCCCTGTCTTTAAGTAGAGAAAACAGCCCGAGTGGCTTTGGGTCCCCTGCCCAGCAGCCCACCCCCTGCTCAGCCTGAGAGCCTGAGCATATGCTCAGAACCTGAGCGGGGCTCAGAGGAGAAACCTGGAGGGGTGAGACGGGCAGGAGCCGAGCAGACCTGGGCAGACTAGGGGCTTCTGTTCTGGAGCTTGCTTGACCAGAACTGATCTCAGTGCAATGCAAGGGCCAGTGTTTCCATGCCCCGTGTCCGTCAGCCGTGGGCTGTGGCTGCCCCTGGGAGGCGCCCTGGTGTCTTGGGTGAAGTGGCTTCATGGGCCTTTTTTCCTGAGCGGGGTGCGGCCCTGGGGCTCCTGGCAGTGGGGGATGGGAGCATGGCCAGACCTCTGGAGTCTCTGGCCCTGGAGAAGGACGTCCTTCCTCAGTCATGGTAGGGAGAGAGCTGAATGGGGGGGCTCCTGAGACCCTGGTGCCTGCCCTGTCCCATCCACGTATCACATGCGCCAGTGGGGAGTGACAGCCCCTGTCATGACTTAGGCTGGCAGGGGCAGTGTAGGTCATCTCTGAGGTCCCAAACAACCCAGACATCCACAGCACCCGATTGGCATTCTGCTGTGCCAGTTCCTTATGAGGGGAAATGGAAGTGAGTTTATCAAAGATGATGGAGCTGAAGGCGCTCTGTCTTTGACAGGCTTGTCAGGTCTCCTGTGAGGAGCCTCAGCCATCGTGGTGGGAGATGGAGACTGGCAGGACTCTCCCGTGGTCTCCCTGCACCCCGTCCTGATGACTTTCCTCACCCCCCACCTCTGTGCCAAGAAGGGGGCGCCCATCGCTAAGATGTGCCCTGAGAAAGGGGAAGGACATAGAGCCATTATGAAATACACCGATGACATGGCACCTGTGAGATGGACGGGGACAGCTGCCTCCATTGAAGCATTCAGGAAGGACAGGGAGCAGGGCTGGCAGGGCCAGCGGGCCCGGGGTCAGGTGCGAGCCCTGCAGCTCGCTCACTCTGAGGCCTCAGTTTCTTCTTCTGTCGAAGGGCAACATGCCGCCTCGACTTCAGCTCCCACCAGCTTCCCTGAACTTCTCCAGGCCCTGCCTGTTCAGGTCCTGCCTCTGCTCAAAGCTTTGCTCTCTCCTCCCTTCCCCGGCACCTCCCAAGTTCCTGGTCTCCCGTGGGACTCTGCTCCGATGTCCCCTCTGCTGGGATATTTCTCAGTTCTCTGCGGGTACTCACTGCTCCTCCGGGCTTCGACAGCCCCTTTTCTTGATCGCAGCCTCCCCTCCTTAGGTCAGCAGCTTTCGTTTCCACTTTGGCGTCTTTACCGTTTTTAAGCACACAGTTCAGCAGTGTTAAGTGCACTCACATTGTCGTGCAGCCGTCACCACCATGCATCTCCAGAGCTCTTTTCATCGTGCAAAACTGGAACTCTTTCTGCATTAAACAATAGCTCGTCATTTCCCCAGCCCCTCGCAACCACCATCCTCCTTTCTGTTTCTGTCTCCTCCTGTCTACACTCGGCAGCTCCTGTAAGTGGAATCACTCAGTATTTGTCTTTTTGTGGTTGACATGTTACTCAGCGTAATGCCCTCAAGGTTCATCCATGTTGTAGAATGTGTCAGAATTTCCTTCCTTTTAAGACCAAATAATATTCCAATGCGTGGATGGACCGTATTTTGTTTATCCAACCATTCATCCATCCATCCATCCATCCATCGACATGTGGCTTGTTTCCGCTTCTTGGCTACTGTGAATAATGCTGCTGTGAACATGGGTGTATGAGTGTTCTACTGAGTCTCTGCTTCCCCTTCTCTTGGGTGTCCACCAGAAGTGGGATTGCTGACGGGCAGCATTTCCTGTTTGCAGGTCTGTCTCCCCACAAGCCTATGAGCTCCTTGTGGCTCCAGTAAGTCTTAGCTCTGCATCCCTGGCCACATGAGGGCTTTATCCTAAATATCCACTCAGTACCCTGAAGGTCCATTCAGCACCCACTTGTTGAACTAGTGAATGAATGAATCCTGACTCCCGGATTGTCACGGGACCACATAAAATAATGAAAAGTGCAATGTGAAGTATGTAGCAATAATAATATCAGTTCAACAAACAGACTGTGTGTAACGAGATTTCATTTGGAGAATTCTTAGGGAGAGAGTTATCTCTGGAAGAAACACTTTGATAAATGGCTTGTGGTACAGTAAGGTCCCTAAGGGAATCTGCGGCCACAAAAGTGATGGCTGGCTTCCTGAGGTGAGGAGAGCCGTTTCTCTACCTCCTAAGAGAGGGAGGAGAGATAGGAGAGGGCAGGAGAGTGAGGTGACACAGTCAGGCTGTTATTCCATTTACTCCTCCTTATGACCCTGTGAAGTTGGTGTTTCTATTAAGCCCATTTTACAGATGATGAAACTGAGACTGAGGGAGTTTAAATCCACCAGTGCTCATCAGTGGTGGTACCAGGATTTGAAGCTAGATCTTCAGAACGCACCGTCTTGGCTGCCATGCTCTACTAAGAGAAGAGAGAGTGGCAGGTGCTGTTTTCTTGGGGCTGCGACACCCCTGTATGATCCCAGATCTTTAGTCACAGCTACCAAGCTCTCAAATTCTCAGTTGAAGGGTGGTGAGGGAACAAAGGGATAAGTTCGCCACTCAGGTCGGAGCGGAATGAAGCCAACAGCATGGGTGGACCGGCACTTGAGGCGGAGAAGGCCCTGAGAACTTGCAGAGACCATCAGCAGCACTTGGGCATCAGGCAGATCGAGGGAAGGTTGCCAGGTCTCACAACCTTGGGGCTGCATGTTGGTGGGCTGTGGGCTCTGGAGGTGAATGAGGCATGGCTCCTGCACCATTACCTAGGGTGTGTACTCATTCCAGCATCTATTTATTCATCAGGCAGTATTCACTGAGCAACACTGAACAGGCACTGGTCTAGGGCCCAGGATGAGGGCTCTGCCCTACTGCAGCTACATGAGGCTAGTGGTGAGGCCAGGCAGCAGGAGACAAGCACATCTAGTGCCCATTGCCACGGGGAGGCCTGTAAGCCTTCGGAGCAGGAACAGCTCAGGGAAGGCTTCCTGGAGGAAGTGAGGTCTAAGATAAGAGGTAAAGGACGAATATAGTTAGGAGGGGAGGAGGGCAAGCAAAAGCATTTCCAGGCAAAGAGCACCGAATGTGGGAGGGTATGGAGTCAGAAAGAGCACATGGTGTTTTGGAAGAATTGAAAGAAGTCAAAAATAGCCAAAGAGGGACTCTGGGGTGGCGAGCTAGGCAGGGGTTCCTGAGCACCCTGGATGCCAGCAGGTCACCACACAACCTGTGCTCCCATTTGGGGCCTGTCACTCTGTGCAGCCAGCCCTGCTGTCTGGGCAGCCCTCTTGTCTGTACACTTTCTGTGGATGCTTAGCTGGACTGTTTGAGGGGGCGATGTCCTCGCTCCGCTTGGTGCCTCTCCACCCAGACACCCCCATCGAGCCAGCAGATGACCATAGTGAATCCCCGCCATGCCAGGCACTTGGGCAGGAGGGACCCGGGAGCTGTGGTCGTCATTCCCTCGGGGCCCCGGCACCCTCTCGCTCCTAGCCTGGGCCCATTCTGCTCTACCTGCACGGCTTTATCCGGCACAGTTGTCTCAGGCTTGGGAATGTGAGTGTCCGATTCCATATTGTCACCAGAACGTAAGCCTCTCAAGATCAAGGTTCACGTCGATCATTTCAGCGTCCTCAGCACTTCTCCCCATCTCTGTCTCGTTTCACACACACTCTGTGTTTGTTGAATGCAGTTGAGTTGCTAAGGGAAGAAAAAAGTGGGTTTGTTTTTTCCCCACTTCCCCGATCACTAAAGAATGTCTGAAACTAAATTCTCCCCTTTTGATTGCAACTTAAATACTGTGGCTAAAATTTGTGTAGGAAAAGGGAGAGAGGTTTACAGATCCGTTTCTGAAAACCGCATTGACTGTTAACATATTAGCACCTGTGAGACTTCTATTTTCTGCATTTCTAAACCTAATTTCTTCATCCACTGATACTTGCTGAGAGACTTTATGACTTCCTCGATTATGAACTTGTGTAAGTGAGCCCATTCGTAGTAATATGTGTAATTACATCAAGATGTATAACACAACAGACATGAAACCAGCATGAAACCGACATGTGTCGAGAAACACATTTGGTCGTGTTGAACAGTGAGCCGTGGTTTGCATGCCTTATTAACGACAAACAACCTTCCATTTTCTTTATTTCCCCCAGCAAGAGTAGCTGTTAGATTAAAATTATCCCTGTGGATTTCCCTTGCTTGCATAACAGTAGCTTAATTTACCCAATTTTAAGGGAAGGGAAGAGAGGTACTTGACATATGCAAATACCCGTTTTCCACACACTCAGATCACGTCTTAGCGGTTGCTTAGACCATCACTTAGAAGGGGACATATATCCGCGGGGGCGGCTTCCCATCTCCCAGCCTCTGTCTAGAAACTTCTGGAATGTGTCCTCTTGTCCCTGGGGCTCAGCAGGAGCTGGATTTTCCTTGACCGAGGCTCACCCCTCTCTGAAGCGCACCGGCGAGGCGAGTGTGGAAGGACTCCTGAACCAGCTGGTCCTGGAGCATCTGCAGCTGGCGCCTCTGCAGTGGGGTGAGTACCCGCCCAACACCTCTGGATGAATGCGCTTCTTTTCTCGAAATGTGCAAGCACATTCTTGGCAGTACGTGCTGAGGTCCTCACGGGAAACCTTGTGGGGAGAGGAGCTCGCCATGCTGTGTTGGCGTCTTCACGTGCTGGCATCTCTGTCGGCCGACTGGCCACAGGCAGATCTGCGTCTCGCATGAGCTCAGCACCTCAGGTGTGTCCTGTCAGCACAAACTTGGGAAGGGGTTCAGTGCCCTCAAAACCCAGATGCGGGGAAGGATGTCGCGATAGCTCACGGGTGCCCATTGCTGTCGAGTCGGCCATCCTTCACGGTGGCTCGTCCAGATGGGCGTATCTCCTGCAGATATTTCTGGATCTTGTGTGTGTGGAGTGGTGGAAGAGAATGAGGGGGTTACATCCTTGCTCTTACTTCACTCTTGTGGGTGAGCTTTGAAGCTTTTCACGTTGTCAGTGTGGAAGCGTGTGGGGTAACTGAACCCAACTTGGCGCTCAACCCTTGAGAGATCACCATGATTTTATTTAACGTTTAATGTATTTGAACATTTACTTCCTGTGGCACCCAGGAACTTTTACTCCAGTCCGGGTGTTTCTAAATAGCAGTAAAAAATATCCTGTTGAGAAACAAACTAAGCGTAGTATTTTTACTGAAGTGGAAGATTTTCTTATTCTCTGGAAACGATTTCGTCATGTAATCTTATTTGGGGTCAAATGTGAACAGTCGATTATTAACACATATGTATCTTCCTTCTTTTCTCTACCCCGGAAATCATTGTAAATTAATATCTGGTCTTTTCTCCAGTTAATTCATAAGCTTAATCTCCTTTTGCATGCTAGAGACACATGCAAACTATCCCAGGGGCTTAAAGAGAAAAGCCTTTCTCCTGGCATCCCCTCCCCCCATCAGTTGTGAGAGCCCCTTACGCTGCCTGGGGGCGTCTCCCCTCTGCTGGGCGCCCAGCTCCCACAGGGCAAGGCTGTGGGGAGTCCATGCGCAGCTGTCATGGCAGCTGGGAGTGGACTGCCTTCTCCACCCAGGCGGCTCCTTCTGTGGAATCTCCTTCCCCTCGCGATCCAGCCCGAGTGGAAGGAAGGGACGGTGTTTCTGCAGAGGGGTCACCGTGTGCACCTCTGGGGGCTGCCCTCAGCACAGGCACTTTTCTGGGTTGGAATGTCGTACCTTGTGATTACCTGGGCACAGTCAGCTGCTTCCACCAGATGTGGGCAGCTGAGGAGGGTCAACCACCAGAACCCTCCTCCCCTCAGGGCTGAGACAGGCCCCAGGGACCCAGCCCTGTGACACAAAATGAAGTAAAACTTGTACTAATGTGTTGTGTCAGTGAGAAGAAATAAATTCTCCAAGGCACCAGCTGTCACGCTGCAGCCACGCCCTGGAGTGAGCCTGAGGAGGGTCTGACTCATCCGGAGACCCCCGGGAGGGGTCTTGGGACAGGTCAGAGGTCCCTTTGCTGTGTGGGCCTTGGTTTCCTTGCAGGTGCTTCCCTTTTCTGTTCCGCAGCTGTGAGTGATCTGTCACTTGTCGTAGTCACACATCACCTGCACACCAGTATGTTGGCAAATAATGCAGCTTTTCATAATTTTCATAAAGTCATGCATGACTTTAAAAAAAATCAAATGAAGACCTGAAAGGCATTTCTGCCGAGAGGCCTTGCTGGGAGGCCTCGAGCCGTTTCCTGGCAGCTGAGTGGGCAGCTCTGTGCTACACTTTCAGTCTCCCAGCGGCGTCCTGCCATGGCCCAGTTCCTGTCTTCATGGCATAAACATTCTCCAGAAACACTGCGCAGTATTTTCCTGATCGGGAGTCATAATGAATTTAACTATTACCATATCTGGCTGTTTCCAGGGAACATCTTTACGTACAAATTTTTGTTTGATTTTCTGACTAGACCAGTTTTGTAGTTTTGGAGTTACTGAGTCAAAAGACATGAACATTTTTAAAGCTCTTGAGCTTTTTTGTTGATTGTATGCATGACTGTAGATCATGACGTGGGCATTGTGGGAACTTGGGTTTCTGAGGTGGCTTTCTCACTGCTGTTGTGAGCGTAGTTCCACTGTGGTGGCCCGTGGGAGATGGTGGTGAGCCTTGTCTGTCTCCCTCCTGCCAGTGCTGGCCTCCCTAGCCCCCGTCCATCCTCAGCGGGGCAGGGTCCTCGTCGCGGGGCTCCATGCACATTGCCTACAGCCTCCGTACCACCCCTGCAGTGGGTCTGACATCCTGGGGCCTGCTGGCTCCTCACCTCTAACCTGGGCCCCACCCCATGACGTGGGCTCTCCTAACAATTTTTCTGGGGCCCCCTCAGAGGAGGAATTAAATCTGTACCTCTCAAGAAGCCCCTTGACCTGAGGTGGTTCAGATCTCCCTGCACAGGCTGCCTGGCCCAGGCAGGCTCTTGCTTGCCTGACGGGTCGTCTTGAGCTTCCAAACGTTGGCCCCCTTGGCCTCTGCTGACAGAGTTCTTTCTCTGACTCAGAGCAGGCTCCTATGGGCAGCTCAAAAAGATAAAGCCTGCTATTTAAAACTAATCATTTTGGGGGACCAGCCCTGGGGCTGTGTGGTTAAAGTTCCATGTGCTCCGCTTCGGCAGCCTGGGTTCTCAGATTCAGATCCCAGGTGTGGACCTGCTCCACTCATCAACCATGCTGTTGGAGGCACCCCAGATACAAAGTAGAGGAGGATTGGCATGGATGTTAGCTCAGGGCTAATCTTCTTCACCAAAAAATAAAAAATAAAAAACTTAAATAAATAAAAATAACCATTTTGCAAGTGCATGTCATGTGCCAGGCAAGGTGCAAGGACTCGCATGGTCCCTTCTGAGCCCCAGTGCACTGTACATCTCCCTCCTCCAAATGAGAATGCTGTGGTTTGGCCTGGTGGGTCTTGTCCAGCACGGCCCTGCTGCGAGGTGACGGACCCAGGTCCAAACAGAGATTTCCTCGCACTGGAGTCTTGACCCTTCCACTGGATCACTTCATAAAAGTCATATACTCTCATTGTAGAAGGCTAGGGAAACTTCAGAAAAGTTGGACAGAGAAAAATTACCCTTTTCCCACCTCCCAAACAACTTCTATTTCATTTCATTTTTGTGTGTTTCTAAGTCTTTTTGTTATCCCCAAATTTAAATTTTCTTTATAGATGTGATCATACTGTATTTGTACTTTTGTGTCCTTTTTTATACTTGATGAGACATAAATGTTCCCATGTTATAAACCTGCCTTACACTTGCTGTTAAAGGCCTCACCGTATTTCACCAAATGGATGCAAGATAACTTCCTACGTGTTTTGTCATTGGCTGTTTCTGTTGTCTTCAGATACTTACTGTTATATAAGTTAGATGCAGTGGTTTGAACACAGAGCCTTTTCTGTGTTTTGGGGTCGTTCCCTCAGCAAGGATTCCCGGAAGTTGTTAATATTTTATGGGATCATGGCAGAGAGCAAAGCTGTGAGTGTTTGCTGTGTGATGATGATGGTGTCTCGTGGCATGGGCGGGCTTGGCGTTTGGTCCTGCCTCTGCTCCTTCCACATGGTGCGACTTCACTCGGCCATGCTGTCAAGGTTTCTGGGCCTTTGCTTCTCATTTGTAAGCTGGAGATGCTGAGGGCATCAAATCCTCAGTGAAGGTTTGAAGAGATGCCCATGATCCCAGCAAGAGCATGTTCCTTTGCCTCTCAGAGATAGGTGTGGGCCTGAGCCGGTGGGGGACCACTGGAATCGTCAGGATGTGGCGGTCGTGGAGAGGAAGAAGCTGAGATTCTGGGGGTGGATCCAGGACCACGTGTGCTCTTTCTGGAGAACATGCAAAGGCAAAGCAGGACAGGGGCGGGGACAGGGCCAGGATAGAGCTGGGGCGGCGCCCAGGGCAGGACCTCCAGTCAGCATTGAGCTAGAGCTTCCTAGATGCCTCTTGTCTCCGTCTGGAATGGTGCTGCAAACCAGGGGAGGTGGGAAGATGGGGGCCAGCAGGTGGGTTGCAGAGCCCAGCAGACTGTCTGTTTTGAGGGCCGTTTCCAGTCGTTTCCATAGATACTGGGTTGTGGTGACTAATGGGGCTAAGCTTTTAGACATGCGGCTTTGAAAGTCCCACTGCTGGGCCCCCTTCTACGTTCTTCAGCTGATAACACTTTTCTCTTTATAGCTTCTTAGATACATGAGTGATTGGTCTGTGCTATCTTTCATTAACAGCCTGTGAATACAAACTAGGTTTTGGCTACATTATGGAGTAGATATTTTCAGTACACATTCTCCAAATAACCACCAGGCAAATCCTGCCTCTGAGCTTGAGTCCCAAGCTGTGGTGTGCAGGCAGTGCTTGCAGGCGTGAGGGTAATGCCTGTCTAGGAGGCAATGGTCATGTGATAACTTGTGTGGGGCACCCCACTGCCCTGCCTCAGAGAGAATGATGCACCCTTCAATCTGGGGAGCATGACACTGTGCCCAAAATTGCCATGCAGTTTGTCCAAACCATGCAAGTCTGTGAGGTCATCGTTACCATTACCTTTTTACAAATTAGGAAATGGACCCAGGGGGTTTCCATTGCCTAAGGTTACGTGGGTTGTGTATGTTCTTCGACTGATGGATTTATCCATTCATTCAGTAAATATCTATCTAGTGCTCATCAGTTGGCAGTGTCCTAGGTGCGGAGGACCCAAACATAAGTGAAACTTGATCCTGCCTTTGAGACTTTCCTGGTGCAGGTGGGAGACCCGGGCAGTGAACAGGCCATCCACACACAGCCTGGTGTGCACGGGGCGGGAGCTCGTGCCGGTGTCCTGGAAGCAGAGGTGAGAGGCGGAACCAGAACCTGACTTCTGTAGCCACCCTGTTGCGAAGGAGCCAGCCAGGTGCTTGGGGACAAGGCTCACAGCCTCGTTGGGGACAGAACCACCTGGAAGGCACTGTGGGGCCCATTGTGTCTGAATGTTGCTCCTTCTGTCTCGGTGGCACCTTCTGCATTTGGCCTGCTCCTTTCAGGAGTCTGGATCTGGGAGTGCCAGGCAGCCAGATGTCCAGTGCCTCTGAGGATTGGCTCTGGGACTCGGCAGGGAGGGGTGCCCCCACTCCTGCAAAGTGTCCTTTCATCAAATTGTGTAATGGCGAGGTCTTGGTGGGGAGGTGTGCTTGTTTGTTTCTAACGTGAGATTCATGCCGAATGGCTGCAACAAGTCTCCAGATGTAATTATATCTTGGACGCCGTGGGAGAGGGAGTTGAGGACCAGGTCCCATCCAGCAGGGGAGTTGGCAGCTGCATGTGGCTGTGTGTGGCCCAGGCCTTCCTGGCAGCTGAGCCTGCCCACTGACCCTCTTCCTCCTTCCAAGGTAACTTAGCAACAGCACTGGGCTGTGGATTTCTCCGGCACAGCCTGCGTCTCCAAACATGTGCTCCGGGCAGAGGTGTCAGTCAGCACTAAGGCTGCTGATGAGGCTGTGTCTGCTGGGCCAGGCTAATTGGGTGGTTTGGGCGAGCCTGAGAGGCTGGTCAGCCAAGCCAGGGACCCCTCACCTGGCGCCCAGTTATGGCTAGTGGCCATGTTGTTTGAGACCCAGCTGGCCAGGCAATGGGTGCAGGGAGACCACGGGGCTATATCGCTGTCTCTTTGGCATCTTTTCCAAATAAAAATATATAAATTTATAAAGAATAGAAGAATAGGAAAAAATGTATGAAGAGTATGAATGTAGTATTTTCTGATGGAAAAAAGTGAAAACAAAATCCCATATACAAAGAAAAAGCCCCAGGCCACAGCTAACACCCTCGCCTTCCAGGACAGCCCTGTGGGATCAACAGGCCCCGACGGTCCTACCATCTGTGGGCTGCAGCTCTGCTCTCGGGGCCCTCTCTGTGCCAGGCGTGTTCTGCGTGCCGCTCTCCATGCTCACAGCCCCAAGCGGAGGCCGATGTCTGTCTCTGGGGACGGGCACTGCACCTTAACAGCTTCACCTGCCCAGGGGCTCAGCCGGCCCGGGTGGGGTCGGGCTCCAGAGCCTGTTCCTTCCGGGCTGCCTGTCTGTCTCCTCTCCTACCTGCCCCACTTCCCTTCTGCCCCCCTTAGTCTTCTGTTTGGTCCCAAACATCCTAGTTTAAAAATAATGTTTGGGAGCCTGCTTAATTGTGCTAATTTTCCCCAGAAGAATAGCTGCATTTGTGGAGCGCTTACTGCAGGGTGTTGGGAGCTGTGTTAAGCACCTCTCTGTATCACCTTATTTATTCTCCATGATAACCCACTGGGATAAGCATTGTTATGTGTCTTATGGGAGAAACTGGTGAGTGAAAAGACTAGGTAGTTTTTCCCCCAAACTGCTGTCCCCGGCTCTGATCTGGTCCTTGTGATCTGACGTCCTCACTACAGCCCGAGTCTCCCTCCCAAACGTGACCCTGATTGTGTCGCCCTCCTTCCCAAGCTTGCCCTTGGTGTGCCATGCTCCTACTTAAAACCCCTCTGTGGCTCCCGTAGTCCTCAGGATAGACCCCAGTGTCTTCAGCGTGGTTTAGAAGGCCCTCCCGACCTGTCACCGCCTGCCTCTGCAGCCTCCACAGCCCCGCTCTTCTCCCACCACTGTCTTCCCCGTGGTGCACACCCCAAACTCCCTCCACTGGCCGCCCTCCTGCCAGGAAGCCGCGGTTTCCCTCTCTTCTAGGCCTGTTTCTCAGTGCCCGCATAACCTCACCTAGAGCTCTCCTCTACACTTCGGTTCTTCCAGGAAGCCTTCCCTGGTGCCCGCACCCCCACACTCTCGTACCCCCACACCTGAGCTGTGTGTCCTCCTGGGTGTCCCCTACCCCCTCATGCACTTTCTCCTCAAATCCCCGCTGCCTGGTGAGTGCCGTGAGATCGCAGACAGCGCCCTCTGCTCCTGGTGGGTGCTCGGTGTCTGCTGACTGCGTGAAGGAGTCAGTGAATAAAGTCTGTCCTCACAGAGGGTCAGGGCCACTTGAGCCCAAGTCCTTAGATGTCATTCTTCCATGGGATTTAAGTAGTTCCATGCTGATGTGCCCAGATGTGCTTCGGTGATTGATCCCTTCTGATTGGTTAGTAGTGGCTTCCAGTTTTTCCATTCGTAAGACCAAGGTAGACATTCTTGGCATCTGCCCTTGTGACCCCGGATCAGTTCCCAAGCAGAGTTACTGGTGCGACGTGCGTGTGATTCGTGAAGGCTTCGTGTGCGTGTGGCCAGCGTGGCCTCCAGGATGGCTGGATTGATCCACACTTCCGTTGGCAAGGAGCAGCTGAGTCAGCCGTGGGTCCCTCTGGATTCTCTGTGATGTGGCAGCCAGTTGGAGGGCGTGCTCTGTCCCAGGTGTGGGGCGCCATGCTGAGGGAGGCCCAGCCCTGGCCCTTTGTCCTGTCCCAGTGCCAAGAAAGAATGCAGCCTGACAGCAGCTGCAGGGCCAGACCAGAGGCTCTGATCCCCGGGGCCAGAGGGCCCTGGAGAGTGCTCAAGTACAAAGGACAGGAGTGTAACCCAGCTGTAAGTCAAGTGGATTAAAACTTCCCCCAGCCCCGCCCCACCCCCACCTGAAATACCTCTGCCTGTCCCTTCAAGACTCAGCTTAGACATCCTCCCCGCAGGAAGCCTTTGTCTCTGGCATTCCCACCCCATCACATCTCTTACCACCTGCATTGTCTTGGCCTGTTCACTTGTCTGACTCCTTCCGGGACTGCAGCTCCCTGGGAGCAGTGACTCTGTGGGGCAGGGTGAAGGAGGTGCTCCGTAAGGCTTCCTGGATCCCACTAAGAGGAACCTGGCGCTGGGGGAGCCAGTGCAGGAACGAGCTCTGCAGCCTCTAGCCTCGGGGGCAGGGGTTGTGAGAGGGGCCCAGGCATGACCCATATCTGTGACTCTCGCTCAGCCTCTCTGTTCTCAGGGAGAAGGGGACAGACGTACCAGAAGGGTGCCATTGGAGAAGGGGGTGATCCTGTCCAGCCCAGGATGCTGCAGCAGCTTCCCCTGACTCAGTTGTGGGTGTTCACCGTTGCCCTTGGCCTCCAATGAAGGCAATGAACAATGTGTTGTCCTCTTCTTTCTATAAAGAAAGACAGTGAGGCTCAGAGAGGCTGATGGACTGACCCATGGTTCCCCAGGAAATCAGCAGTAACCTCAAGACTAGTCTTGAAGCACTTTTCTAGAATTCTGATTCATACTGGTATCCCTGTGTATTCACCCACCCACCCACGCACTCATCCCCCCAACCCCCCCACCCCCCCCCCCCCCCCCTATCCCCCTGCCCCCTTGTCCCCCCCCCCCCCCCCCCCCCCACCCACCCATCCACCTGTCCACCCAGCAAACAGCTACTGAGCACCTTCTGTGTGCCGGTCAGTGCTAAGGTTGAGGGGGCTGCCCCTGGGGTGCCCCAGCTTTTACTCTCCCCCTCCAGCTGCCTGCCTCTTTCTTTAAGAGATGCCCTCTTGTTGGAAGAGGATTTCTGCAGTCTGTCTGTGCCTGTGGGAGAATGGGACACAGGTCCATGCCTTTCATCTTTCATCTCCAAACCCAAGAAGTTACAGGTTCGTGCCCCCCTGGTGTGGTTTGTGCTGCACTGGTGTGCTCCCGGTGCCCTCCGGCTCCTGGGGCCAGGACAGGCCCTGCAGCCGGAGATGAGAGACATGGTATAAAGGCTTGCACAGCTCACCATCCCGCCAGTGCTGAGAAGTGGGCGGGTGCAAGTGGAGATTTCAAGCTGTGAGAAAAGGTGAAGAAAAGCACTCCGAAACCTGCACAGGGTGGCAGGTGCCAGGTTCGAAAGTCAGATCAGCTCACCGTCAGCAGCACATAAGTGGCAGAGTGAGGAGTGATTCCAGGCCTGACTCACCAGCTAGGCCCCTCTGTCTGTGCCACCGCCCCAGAGGGAGAGCCTCTGCCCCTAACACGTCACCTCCATGAGGCCGTGCAGGCAGCGTTTGTTTGGTTTATTTATTTTGCAAAGATAAATCATGTGCAAACGTGCTTCAAAATTTAGGAGCTGTAAAGAACTATGCAATGGAGAGTAAGTCTCCTTCCTAACCCCGGTCCTCTCTGGAGCTGCCACGGCTCCCAGCTGGGGTTCTCTCTGCAGACGCAGCCTGTGGATTCCTCTCCTCAGGGGTGGCACGGGAGAGCTAACGACACATCTTGGTCATCATGCCATACCAATAGGGTAGAGCTGCTACATTTCTCTCCAACCGCCACATGAGACCTCATAAGACGTCTCGTAATTTATTTACTCTGTACCTTTTGAGGGACCTTAGGTTGTTTTGATCTTTGGCTATTATAAACATAGTCACAACAAATATCCTTGTAAGTATGCCAATCCCCGCATGAGTGAGTCAAGCTGGAAGATACTTATTTTAAATTTAGCAATCTCTTAGAAAATATTTTCTGTTATTGTATCATACTCAGAAAGATTTCCTCATTTAGATTCTATTTTTTAAAAATTCTCCCATATTTTCTCCTAGTGCTTTCATGGGCTCATTTTTTTTTTTACATTTAAATCTTTTATTTATTTGGAATTTATTAAAATAAGAGGAGCAAGGCTTGGATCCATCCTTTCTTTTTCTAGAAAGCTATCTAATTGTCCCTAAGTCATTTAATAATCTGTCTTCACTAATAAGCAATGTCATTTTTCTCATATGTTTAGGAAAAGTTTTGGACTCTCTTCCCTTGATCTATTTGGTCTACCCATGAGCCACTGCCTCCCTTGTGATTATCATGGCTTTACAGTGTATTTTAATATGTACTTGGATAATCCTTCCTCAATGTCATTTTCTTACTATTCTTATTATTTACTTAAAATTGTAAAAACATAACATAAATTTACCATCTTTTTAAGTGTATAGTAGCATTAGCTGTATTCATATTGTTAGGCAACAGATCTTTAGAACTTTTTCTTCTTGCAAAATCAACATCTTTCATTCTTATTTTTGTGGAACTTTGGAACGGGCTTATATAGCTCATTAAAAAAGGAGAAAACTTCTGTGGGCCTTTAACTGCTTCTTTACCTGAAGTTATTTCCCCATTTTTATTTCTTCTTTTATATAATTTTGCTTCCTCTTCTTTTTCTTGATCAAGCTGGCTAACAGATGATCTACTTTCTTCATTAATGGTATCCTCTTTCTCGTTTCTAATTCAATAATGATTGCTTCTATCCTTATTAATCTCTACTTTCTGCTTTACTTTGACTTAGTGTGTTATTTTTTTCCATCACTTATTGGGTTCAATATTTAATTCATTTATTTAAAATTCCTCTTAAGAGTGTAATTATTTAGCGCTATGAATTTTCCTGTTATTACTACTTTAACCATGTTATCATATTTAACATTTTTATGTTTGATATTTTTTAGGCATTCTGTAACTTTAGTGTACATTTCATTTTTGTCCCAAGAGTTGTTAAAATTATAGTTGTTTTGATTTTGTTATTACTTTCTAATGTAATGGCATTATAATCAGTTCAGTAGTATTTTCACCTCTTGGAATTTACTGAGGTTTCTTTGTGGTTAGTTTTTTGGTGACTACTCCATAGACTTTTAAAAAGAAGGCATATTCTTTGTTTGAAGTGTATTGAGTTGAAAATGTATCGGTTAGCTTTACCTTATTAATGTTGTGCTTAGGTCTTTAAGATCCTCCCTTATTTGATCTGTGTGGACTTTGAGAGATGAATTACAATTACTGCTAATGTAGGTCCTCTTCACCCTGAGCAGATTTCTGTCCACTGATGTGGTGTATGTCCTATAATATGTGCAGTATGCATGTTGATGGCCTTTGGTGCACAGATGTCATAATTGTTCTCAATTTGCTGTGCCTTTATCATTTAATATACCCTTCTCTGTCTCCTTTAAAGTTTTTTGCCCTTTTTCAGCCTTGTCTGATACTGTAACTCCCATTCCTGCTTTTTCTTTCTTGGGTTGGTATACCTTTGCCTATCATTTTGTTTTAAACATTTGAGAATTTTTTTCCTCACGTGGTTCTCTTAGATGAAGCATAGAGGTGAGTTTTGCTTTGTGATCCAACTTCTAAGTCTTTTTCATTAATGAGTGAGTTTAGGCTATTTATATTCCTTGATATGGCACGTATGTTTGGCCTTATTTCTGTCATATGTTCTGTTGTGCTCTTTGTTTTTATAGTTTTTTTGTCTTGACTTTTGTGATCTGTGCTTTCTTGGTTTTGTTTTGGGTGTTGATTTTTATTTTTCTTCCTCTTCCCATCTAAGCTCTTCTTCCCCCTCTCTTGTCTGACCTCCCCCCTCCTCCCATCACTTTTGAAGGCCTTACTTGCTTTATTTTTCTTCACAATCCTTATAATTCTCTGAAAGCTCATCATATATATGTATATATATATATATATATATATATATGGATTCTTTTCTTGTTTGTCTCTCCAATTGCACTAGAGTAGAAGCCCCATGGAGGAAGGATCTATTCTCCACTATATTCTCAGGACCTAGAACTTCACTGGAACATTTAATGCATGCTGGATAAATATTTGCTGAAGGAATTAATAATGTAACCTTCACAGTAAATCTCTGACCTAGGTAGTGTTATTCCTGTGCTTTAGGGGAAAGGAAATGCAAAGTGTCATTCAGCCTGTGAGTGACAAAGAGAAGACTGAACATGGTTGCAGTGATTTCAAAATCCACCTTTTTTTCCGATATATTGTACTTCCTGGAATCACATAATAAGCTAGTGGACTATAGCTGGATTTCAAGCCTGGGTCTGCTAAATTCTAACCAGATATTCCACTACATACATTCCTGTAGAAGTAAAAAGAAAAAAAAGAAGGAAATAATTTTGTTATCATGCACACACTTTGCAGAAAAGTTCTAAGTACATTCGTGAGAAGTACTTTTTTTTTCTGAACTATTTTAGAGTAAGCGACTGGCCTGATGCACCATCATCCCCAAATTCTTTAATGTGTGTTTCCTACAAATGAGGACATTCTCTTATATAACCACAACCCAGCCAGCAAAATCAGGAAATTAGCATCAATGCTATCATCTAATCCTGAGACCCCACTGAAGTTTTCCACTAGTCCCAGTAGTGTCCCTTATTCCCGAAGGGCTCTAGACCTAGTTTAGAATCACTTGTTGTGTTCACTTTTGTCTGGAGCAATTCCTCAATCTTTCTGTGACTTTCCTTGCCTTGGCACTGTCAAATCTTCCCCACCAGCTATTTATAGAATGCCCCTCAACTTGGGTTTGAGTGATGTGTCCTCGTGATTAGATTCAGTGTATGTATCTTTGGCAGGAATGTCACGGAAGTGGTGCTGTGCCCTTCTCTTCACATCTCTCGGGTGGCCCATGAGTTCCGTTTGTCCCATTACCAATGATGGTCATTTGATTACAGTGGTGTCTGCCAGCCTTCTTGACTGTATAGTTCCTTTTCCCCTCTTTGTGATCAATAAGTGCTTTGTGGGAAGGTACTTTGAAACTGTAAATATCTGATTCCTCATCAAGCTTTCCTTTGTTCATTTATTTATATCTGTATGGATTTGTCATTTCCCATTTTATTCAATGGCTTAAAATATTTTACTATCATTACTTATTTTGATGCTCAAATTGTCCCAGATTTGACCAATGGGAGCTCCTTCAAGCTGACTTCTGTGTCTCTTGACGTGTCTCCATCATTCTGTGAATACTTCCTTGCTTTCTGGCACAGCATGTTCCAGATTCATCTTGAACTACAGCCCTGACATCATCCATCTTTCCAAGGCATCTTGATTCCCTTTAGTGGAGACTAGTACTTAGAAACCAAGATCCTGACATGAGGGATGGTCATTCCTGTTGGAGTATTGCTACTCCCCAGCCTTCTCAGAGGACAGAACCAGGAAATACACACATATACATAAATATAAACACACACACATACTCAACATCTCTGTTTATTTGTGTGTGTTGATAGCTGCAAGTTCACACTGATACCTCTAGTTCCATCCCAACCAGCAAGGGTCATTCCAGTTCATCCCCTTTCTCACTTGCACCTCACTTCCTTGGCATTGAGAATTTGGCCATCACTGTCTTTAACGTACTTACTGATTTCTCTTTCCCCTGTGTGTATCCAGTCTCCCACCTCCAGCCCAGCCCTCCTCCACTCTCTCAGGATCTCAGCCTCTCACCAAAAGTGACTGGTATCCCACACAGGGCAGATCCCGCATAGGGTAGCTCTACTGTGCAGATGCCCTCAACACCCTCCCTGCTCCACCATGTGCCCCTTCCCTCGCCCTGCCCAGTGGCCTCAGAACTGAATTATCCAGGAAGGGAAGGAAAGGGGCGGGAAGCGGCTGCCAGGCTGTGTTTGACATTAGCCTGCCTTTGCCCATGATCTTCCTTTCCCTTGCCATCTCTTCATAGGCTTTCCTGGCTGGTTCACTCTTACTTCTTCTTCTGGGCCCAGGTAAACTGTAGCCTCCTCTCAAATACTCCTTCCATTGCTCTCCACTTTGCACTCCCATGCCAATGGTGGCTCTTTCTGATTCCCTATGAAGATCTGTGCCTGTCTTCTACTGTCTGTGAGCTCACAGGGGATGAGGTCCAGGTTACATCCATCTCCCATCCCTGGGGTCTATTCCTTACTTGACGCAGAGTGGGCAAATACAAATCCTTGTTGAATGACTGGTAAATAGTAAGCCTTCAACAGATATTTGTTCTGTGAGTGAGAGAGTGAGTGAGTGAGTGAATGAATGAGAAACAGTCTATTTCCTCAAGGAGTTCACAGGCTTGCTGAGGAGAAAGGCTTTGTTCCTACCAGACAAAAATAGATGGGGGCAGACTCCCAGTGGGGGAAACATCTCTGATCACCCATAGAGGTGCTTACACTCGGGGCCTGAGAGCAACTGCTGCAGCCTCTTCCTCAGACCCCACGGGGATAGCCTTAATTGTGATGATGGCGCCTCTCCTCAAGCTGGGCCTCCTTGAGTTTTCTCCTCTGCTGCCACCTAATCACAGCAAAATTGAGAGAATCTAGACTCTGGTTTGAACTCGTACTAATTAGTGCAGATGTCAGTCATGCCCGGGTCCTGGTGGGCTTCTTGGTTCCAGAGTGTCACATGAGTTTCCAGGCAAAGCTCACATACGTGTTTCCTCCAGAGCTCATACCATCACTTTTGGACCTGTCGATACTTATTTTCAGCGTCCTAGGGAGCCGGTAGCCACCTGCTCGCCATTGCTCATGTACACAGAGTGCTTCACTGCAGGTGAACAACTGCTGGCATAAAGCACCTTTGTCGCCGGCAGATGGGGTGGGCCCCCATGGGTAAATGACCTGCCCCGATCCAGCTGTCCAGGTCGGGGGCCGCAAAGGTTGGTTATACTGGACTTGGCGGTCCAAGGCCCCTTCCATTCACTGAGATTTCACCTGTAGGATCAGGAGCACAACAGCAGGGGGCTTCCCAGTGCTGTGGAGGGGCGGCTCTGGGAGGCCACCTGCTCTGCAAACTCCATCTCACTCGCTCCCCCGCAGGCCCGTGGAGCAGGTGGGGCACTCTCACCGCAGGGATGGAGACCTGGGGCTCTGCAGTCACCTGGCCAGGTCACAGAACCAGTGTTGGGATCAATATCTATCTAGTGCCAACCACAGGATGTGGCTCATGTCACATCATCCTGGGTGTTTTCTGTCCCTTAAATAAGAAAGTGAATTTCAAGATATACGACATGCTAAAAATAAGTGATAGAGATTTTAGTCTTTCTCTCGTTTTCCCATTGTTTCTTTACAAGATAAAAATTTTTAACTCCTGGTGCTTCCATTTTGCAGGAAATTTTCTCTCTGGATTGTGCAGCCTTTTGAAACTCTTGTACTGAAGGACTTGGAGGGAGAAAATATATGTTGTTGTTGGAGATAAGAGTAATTGAATGGGATGTCTGGATGGGTGTCAGCCAGGACTAATTGATCTCTTGTTTCTCTTGGATGCCTCGGCCAAGGACAGGACAGAAAAGATCCTTGAGCACCAGCTGAGTAAGCAGCTCCTTGAAGGAGCCGACACACTAAGGACTTCAGGCAGGGATGCTCACTCAGGGGAGGGAGGAGTCTGCTGCCCAAGTTTCTGCTGCTCGCTGAGCTGCCCGGGAGCACTGGCAACGAAGGCGGTTAAACAGGGCCTTTGTTGAGAACCCAGCGTTTGTTATTCTGCTAAACACAGGCCGAGGCAGCTGGGGGCTCTGCCTGGTAAAGCCACCCCCCTGGCAAATGACATCACTGCTGGGCTGGGGGTGGCAGTGCCTGCCACAGGCTCCCTGTGAACTCAGTTCAGGTTGGCTGGGGGCAAGCAGCTTCCCCACATCCCAGCCCCGTCTCTCACCCGTCTGTTGGCTATGCAGAGGTCTCCCCACTGGATGGCCTGCCGCTGCCTCCTCTTCCTCCAATCACCGCATCCTTTGCCGCTGCCAAAAACTGTCCTAACAGTAAAGGCCCTTCCCTGTCCCAGGTCCTGCACTCGGCCCCTGTCGCCTAGGATAAGACCAGAAGGCTGGCATTCAGGGTGCAGACTCCTCCCCTCCCCTGCCACTCACGCTGTGGCTCTGTCACATCACACAGAATGGCTCACAGGCTGCTTCCCACCCAGAGGTGCTGTGGGAGCCCCAAGGAGGGAACCTCTCTTGGCCAGAGGATCACATCCACTCCCACGCCGGCCCATCCAACATGCTTGCCTGCCTTTCCTCCTCTTCTCTAACCCACAAATCCTCCAGGCTCAGGGCCCCTCCATGGAACTCTCCCCGTGCCACCCAGCCCATGTCACCTTTCCCCTGCACTGGGTATCCTTGCTACAAATGCAGCAAGTGCGGCCTCTGTGCCACGTGCGTGCTTCTGTATGTGTCAGCTGTGCCAACTCTGTTCCCTTGGGCCGGTGGTGCCTTTAAGTTCTTCTTAAATAACTTCATGTCTCAGCATCTAGAGTGGAGCGTCTATGAGTGCAGATACAGGATCTATTTCTCTGATTCCCCCACTTCATTTGAGAAGATGCTGGGTACTGATGCCCACGTTATCCGTCCTTGAGGATGGGGGCGTATGTACCCTGGTTTTCAGCTCACAAAGTGCTCCCACATCCATGTTGTATCAGATCCTTGGAAAGGCCCTGTTGGGGTGATATTGTATCATCCTTGTTTACAAACGAGAACCCTGGGTTATGCAGCCGGGGAAGGTGACTTGCCCAAGGTCTCCAGTCAAGAAATCAAATCCAGACCTCTGATTCCCTCTGCCGTGGGACTGCCTGCAGCTGCTCTCCTGAGACCTCACACCTGGGCATCAGGCCCAGTGAGGGCTGCCAGTGAGTACCATGCAGCTTTCTCGGGAAGGGAGGAAGACACCTGCCAAGATCTGGACTCAAGCTGGGCACCCAGTTCCATCTGAGAAGTGTAGGTGAGCCGTCAGGATGCTAGGCCTTCTCGCTGAGCCATGGGAGCAGGGAGCAGTGGCCAGCTCCACCTTGACCGTGGCCCTTGTTCCCTCACCTCTGCCTCTGTGTGGACTTGGGAGGCAGCTGACCTGGGCTCAAGTCTCAGCTTTGTGACTGTGGGGGAGGGAGACAATTCCTCTATCCTCTGGGTCCTTCTGGCTGGTCTAAGAATTAAATTGACATGAGACAGAATAACAGGAGAAAAATCAAACAAAGCTTTATAACATGTATATGTGGGAGAAACCCAGGAAAGTTGAGTAACTCGCCAGAATGGCTGAAGCCGCCACCTTAAATACCATTTTCAGCTAAAGACAGAAGAGGATGTTAGGGTAGTGATCTGGGACTTCAAAGGGGAGGAAGGCAATTCACCTGGAAATGGAAAAGCAAACGTTTGGTAGACAGAACTTTGATAAGAATGGGCTTAGCAAGGACCCTCCCCGGCTGTGGATACCCAGAGTTAGCTATGGTGATGGTCTGACCTGAAGACAGGCCTTCTATCGTAAATTCTTTTAGGCAGTTAGGGGGAAGTTCAAAGTTTCTTTCAGAGTCTCTTGTCCTTAAAAATAATCAAGCTGAAGAAACACATTTTGGGGTGGCCAATTCTGATCCCCAGTGTGACCATAGTGACTATCTTGACCTGAGACCCAGGAGATGGCTGTGGGGATCAGCAGCCAACCGATAATAAATGTCAGTCTGTTCTTCTCCCTTGACCCCACAGGTGCCTTTTAGGGAAATAAGACCTGTTCTTAAGTAGCTAGAATCCCAGACCCATGTGCCTCATGCAGACAGAAGGAGTCGTGCGTGCCTGATGGAGCTGCGCCTGGGTGGACGGAGGACTTAGGGTGGGGACAAGATTTCAGCTCTTGCTGGTGGGTAATGCTGCCCCCAGGGCCCTTGATGCTCTGAGTCCTGCCCGGGAACCACTGGGCTTTCTGGCAATCCTGGGCAATGTTGCTCTTGCCCCAAACCTCAGATTCTATTTCTAGTCCACCATGGACAGAAAGCTGTTCATGGCCACGCTCAGGCAGGCCCCTCCCTGTGCTCAGCAGTGGTGTGTATATTTTTAGCTGCAGCCTTCAAACTCAGGTGGCAAATGAGACAGAGCGAGTCGGGGCTGTGTGTTGTGGTGGTCAGGGGGTTGCCCCTGCCTCCCCTACACTGACAACGTTGACGTCTCAGCCTTTCTCAAAGGTAAAAACATTTTTTCTAGACAAGGAAGGGGAGGGCCCATTCAGGACATATCTGCTGACTGGATGTGTGAATGAGGGAAGCAGCAGGATTCTTGAATGGGGAGTGGGTGCCTGCCTGCGTTCACGAAGCTCCTGCTGATTGACACCGAGCCTCGCGCAGTCCCACAGGAGGAAGAGGCCTCACTCACCTCTCCCCTCCCCTCTCATCCCCCAGGAGCTGAGTCCCCCCTCGGGGCCTGGCCCTGGGCATCCGAGGGGCCCAGAGGCTGGCGGGTGTGGCAGGTGCAGAACCTGCATATTTCAGCACACCCACCCAGGAGGCTGTGCTCGAGGTGTGGAAGCCGCCCTGGGATGGCACCTGCAGATGGAGGAGGACATCCCGTCTGGGGAAGCAGCATTCTGTCCGGTGTAGGGGGAGGTCCTAGGTTGACACTTGGAGAGAGTGAGGGCCAATGCACCCCTTCTTTGTTTCCTGAGCCTGGTATTACCCTTAGAGGCCAGGCCGTGGGGTAGTCCCTCCTCTGCTTGCTTATCTGCTCACTTCCTTGCGCATTCAGCAGTTCCTTCATTCATTCAGGGAGGTGTGTTCTGAGCGTGTCGGGTTATGGTGCCAGGCGCTGAGCCAGGCCAGGACTCAGCAAGAGCTGAAAGGGACATTCATTGGTCCTACCTCTTTGCATTTAATTCAGCCAATTCCTGTGGCTTTTTCTCATGGAGAAGATGGGCCAGACGATCCTTTGTCAGTACTTTTGGAAGCTTTTACTGAGACGGGAGTAGGGCTTGGCCTCAGGGCCCCGAGCCTCATGTGGGATTACTGCAGCTACTCAGTGAGAGGAGGGAGCTTTAGGACCACGTTGAAGGCTACCTTCCGTGCTTCTGGCACATGCCAGGAGTTGGGAGAAGGTCCCATAGGCAAGCTATCCTGGCCACAGAGGTGTCACAACCCAGATCAGACCATGTTAGGTTTGCTTAACAAACTGGGCTCTGGAAAGAAGTCTAAGTAGAAAGGGCCACTCCACACACGTTTGCATCTCAGTGGGGGCCCTGAAGGGGCGTGGCTCATTCCTCACTCCAGGACACAAGTCACCAAGCAGTCAGGAGACAGGGCAGGGAGGGAGCAGGCACTGGCCTTGCCCTCCCTCTGGGGCCAGCATTCGGGGACTGCCTGGAGACACAGGACATTTCCCCTTTGGTGGGCGGAGAAACTAAGCTCAAGTTTTGACAACTTGCCCAAGATCAGACATCAGGAAGCAGGGCTGGACCCGAGCCCTGGGCTGCTGCCCCCAGAGCCGTTCTCCTCAAACTGCACTGCGCTGTTGATCGGCTGCCCTGCTCGGTGGGACAGCTGGTGCCCCACACCAACTGCCTCCATGGCCCCTGCCCTCAGCTGCCCACCAGCCCCTCTGTCCAGCTGAGCAGACTGAGGGCCAGGCTGGTCAGGCAGCCTGACTGCATCTCCCTCCAGGTGACATCGCTCACAGACACATGTATCTCAGCCAACCCCTCCTCAACCCAGGAGCCATCAGCCTTAAGAGGGACACAGGTCTGGACACAGAAGCTCCGGCTTCCCATTGCAGGTCTGAGTGACCTTGCATACGTCATCCTACCTCCAAGTGCTGACTCCCTTCTTCCTCTGACGACAGTCTTGCCAGGCTGGGCTGAGGGTGGAATGAGATGCTGTGTGCAGCATGTGCCGTGACTGTGGGACATGCTCAAGGCCGAGAGTTGTGAGAGCATGGACGTGACCGGGACATCCGAGGTCACCTCGCCTCACACTCGTCACCCACAGGGCTATGTGTTGGTAGGACTGGCACTGGGTCTGCTTCCTCCTGGTCTTCTCCCTCCTAGGCCCCCGTCAGATGGGGTAGGCTGTTGGCCTCGCTGTACTTTACCCTCATTTTTTTTGCATCTTACCCACATTATTCAGAATGTGCTAAACAAGCACAGAGCAGATGCTTAGGGGAGAGTGTTTGAAATTAAGCTGTTTAATTTCTTAGGAAGGAAAAGAGGTCTGGAAGCAAATGTGGGTCAGTTTAGACTGCAGAACTAAGAGGTTTGGGGGAAAAAATAGCTCCTTCCCATTTGAGGAATCAGCAAAGGAAGTGATCCTTAAGGAGGCACCAGCCTCCGGGCCACTTTGAAGCTGGACCTTGAGCCTGACAAGGCAACTTCAAAGACAGCCTCCTGACCTTTTCCTGGCGGCTCCTGACAACATCCTTCTCCTCAAGGCCCTTTGCTGGTGATTCGTCACTGGACGGTTGATCCAGTCCAACAGCTGGAAAAAAACAGCCAAGTAACCTTCACTCCCAGAGATGTCACTTTTATCAGAGGACCAGCCCTTTAGCTTGAAAAAAGTTCACCAGGTCTCCCTCAATGGTGGAAAATGTATAGATCCTAGTGGGCTAGAAAAATGCAGGGCATTTTCGCCTCTTCTGAAATCACAGCTGTAGGAGGCATGCAGGCTTCGGGCCGAGGGCCCTGGGTTCACCTCCCAGCTGAGTGTTTTTCACTCTGAGCTTGGGTATGTTGCTTTCCCTTGCAGAACTTCAGTCTCTGAATCTGTAAATGGGCCAAAATCCCAATTTGTAGGACTGTGGGGATGATTAAATGGCATAACGTACCCATGGCATCTATGGGGCACGAGTGCTGGTGGACATGATGTTCTCAACAAATAGAGGTGTGTTCAAATGGAGCAGGAGTGCTTAGCCATCTTGTGTCAAGGACTCTTGGGAATCTCATGGTAAATACACTTGCCGACAAAGTTTTACATTCCCTTTTCCAGAGTGTTTCACCTCTGGTCCACCCAGAAGTCCTCTGGTTCCGGATGAAGAACCCTGCTTTCACCAGGGGCTGGGGGTGAATCACCATCGTGACACCACTGCCTCAGGCTGGGTAGCAAAATAGACAAGGCCACCTCTCCTTTGGCACGTAAGGAGACCAGGGGATCTGGGACTCAAGGTATTTGCTCAGAATCACTCAGCTCCTAAGTTCCGTGGAACCCAAGCACATCCATCTCCTCTAGCCTAGAATGGGCTGAAGTAGCAGTGCCAGGCACGCGTGCAACCAGCTCTTCCTGTCAGCGTATGTGGCCTGACAAAGTACAGAAGTACAGCCGTGGGAAGGTGCCAGAAAGCCAGTTCATGCCAGCCTGCTGGATGCCTGCTCTGCCGTGAGGCACCCAGTTCCTGGAATCTGCAGGCTATTATGTTTGTTTATCGCAGGCTTGTCAAGTGCAGCTGTGTTCAGGTGGCCAAGGTTTGGGGGGGCCCCACAGCAGTGGAGCAGTGCAGGAACCTGCGGCTCTGCGAGAGGACCCAAGAGAGAGGCCACCCTCTGTGAGGGACTTGTTCAGTCAGCACTTGCTTTCTGAGCATGTAGCATGAGCCCAGCTCTGGGCCAGAATGGAGTGCAAGGGGGATGGGCTGGTAGGAGATGCTAAAGGCAGTGTAGCCGGCATGATGGAAGGAGCTGGGTTTGGGCCTCAGACCTGAGCTCTGAGCCTGGCTTATTGGATGACCATGAGCATGTTGCAAGGACTGTTGAAACCTCCCTGCACTTGGAGCTAGGGACACAGCAAGGCACAGGAGAGGCTCAGAGCCTGGCTTTAGGGAGCTGACCATCTTGTGGAGAGACAGCCATTCATTCACCAACCCATCACGCATGTAACACGGAAGTACAATGGTACCAAGTGCTATGTGGCAGTCATGGAGTAGTGTGAGCCGGCTGTAGGGAGATGAGGTTTCCTCAGGGAGCTCAGGGTAGGGTGCTGGAGGAAGTAACATTTGAGCAGAGGGATGAAGAAGAAAAAGTGTGAACTACTCGGGGTGGGGGGCAGTGCTGGCCTAGGGATATCCTGTGTCAAGGTGAGAAGGGGCTTACCAAAGGATCCCTGTGTCTGGAGCCAGGCAGTCAGAGTTGGGGGACAGGTGAGCCCCAGACCCTGAGAGTGTCAGAGGACTTGGTTTTCATCCTTCTCCAGTTGGCCCTGATGGGAGGAGACTAAGCCCCCACTTCAGCATGGGTAAGGCACCCAGAGAGTCCAGATGCGATGAGGCAGGTGTGTGTTTTGTGGCAGGAGGATGCAGGGTCCCACTTGTGTGTTCTTTGTGAAGCAGGTAGTGAGATCATGTCATGGGATGGGGGCAGTGGAAGTGGGAGATTTGAGAGCTGTGGGAGAGTTTATGTACAGTACAGGGCATGAAAGGAGCTTAGCCTCAGTCAGAATTCATCAATGGAAGGAGGAGGGGAGGAGGGATGTGGTCACAAAAGGGGCAGATTGCATTCCAAGGACGACTGTGTAGGGAAAGAGGAGGGAGGAGGTCCCAGCATGAGTAGAGGTCAAGTGCCATGCCTGACAGATAGAAGCTTCTCAGCTGATACACGATACATGCTGAGAATTGCTGAAGAGGCCTGTGTGGGCAGGACAGGGAAGGACGGGAGAAGGCTTGTGGCTCAGAACAGGAGGAAGGCTCATCACCCAGCGGTTGGGGAGTTTTGCCCTGGATTGTGTTTCCAAGTGGGCTGTAGACATCCTGGTCTCCGTTTCTCAATTCCTCTTCTCCCCTAAACCTATGTTGATAGAGGGAATATGGACAGGTCAGTGCCGGCCTTGTCCCGGAGGATTCACAGTCAAGGGGAAGGCCTGGACACAGCTGGCTGACCAGGCCAGTGGACCTATGGATCGAGGTGTAGGACAGCGGTCAAATCCAGATCTAGGAGTCTAAGGTGGTCACGGGGCCATAGGAGTGGTGGGGTCACCCACAGAGAGTGGGACACACCACTGTGCAGGAGTGCCTGGAAGAGGGGGGCCTAGGAAGACAGTGAATTGATCTCAAATGCCAGGATGAGGCAGAGGTCTGTGGACAGAGGGATCTTAGCACACGCCACAGAGATCAAATGACAAGTCAGCACAGTCTACACTGATCCCTGATTCTCTTCCTTTCCCTGCGCCCGCTCAGCCTCGGGCACACCCCAGGCAGATTCCGTCTTTCCTCCTCAGCACTGTACCTCTGCCCTCCTCCAGAGACTGACCACTTTTCACCTTGGGTGGTGGATTTTCATGTGGGTGTTTCTTTCACTGACTCATATTCTTGAGGTCAGAATCCATCCATTATTTGTGTTCCCAGCCCCTCACAGCTTCACCTGTGGCTCTGGACACAGTCTGACATTGTAATTCCTGAAGCAAAGCCAGGGCCCAGGGTCTGACCTAGGATCTGATGCTTCTGAGTGTGACAGGCAGCCTGAGCAATGGAAGGCTGCCCTGAAAACTTGGAAATACTGGAGTCTTCTGGACCACTGGGAGAGCCATAGAAGATCAGGCTCAGAGGTCACCATGTTTGTGAAATGGCAGAATTTCAGGAGATGGGGGAGAAAGAATTAGCCTGAGTTGGAATTCTGTTCTATTCTCAGTATTTGGTGTGGAATAGATTGGTCTGAATTTGTTTGAGTTTTGTTAAAAATCCATTTGGGCTTTTGAGAAACCACGGTGGGGATGTTCCCCCGCCCCACGCTGGTCTTCTGCGCAAATGAATCTCAGGGCAGCCAGTCTCGTTAAGCACAGAGGCCTCTGGTGGAGACTTGGAGAGCCACCTTATGCCTTCACAGGAGAGAGTCAGCTCCCTGGGGCATGTTACCTTCTTCCTCCTTTGGGAACTTGTGACAGTCTCATTAGGACCAGGGTCTGTGTTGTCATTACACGGTTGGTTTTCATGAGCTTGTTCTAAGGAGGGAGATGTGGGCTTTTCTCTAGAAAACCATCTATTCTTGGTTAATGCTCACTCACAGCCATGGAGGTTTGGGAGGATCATGTACTCAATTGTTTATTCACTCAGCAAGCATCTGTTGAGTGCTACTCTATGTACCAGGCGCTGGGCTAAATACTGGCGGTACAGAGATGCAAAATGTTTTGCCCTCCACAGTTCTCATTCCAGTGAGCAAGTGTTTTAGGCAAGAGTTGGATATGAGTCGTCCTCGAACGGCATGAAATTATATGCACCGTGTGTGTGGGTTCACTTTTCTGGCAACAGGGTCCATAGTTTTCATCAGATTTTCAAAGGGTTTTGTGGCCCCAAAGAGGTTGGGGTCACTCTGTTGAAAATATCAACATGCAGTTCCCTCCTCGGCTCCCTTCTTTGCCCCATCTGGGAAAACTTACTTCATCCTTTAAAGCACAGCTCAGCTGTCATCCCCTACCCAGCTTTGGACCTTGGAGCTCCCTCCATGGCAAGTGCTCCCAGAATGCTCTGTAGCTCTTCCCACATACATGTCATCCCTGTATCCTCTGGGGTCCAGGCCCTGGCCAGGCTCTTCTCTGCCCCTTGCACCTTGCTGGCTGCATGGGGCAGAGCTGGCATCAGTATCAATTCTGTATGTACGAAGACAAATGTCACAGACAGACCTTTGTCTGGTTGGGGAGCAGAATTGCCGTTGGTCATCCCCTTTTTCAGATGCCAAACCTGCCATGCTGTCATGAGAAAGGAGGCATTAATTTCCTTGCTTTCTGAGCTGTGGTATGTTATCACTTACATGCCTTGCCTATTTCTGGAAGCATGAACTTTATTATGCAGAAATCCTGTTTGCTTAGTAAGCAGTAGAAAGCCTTGCTTTAACTAAATGTCTCTGTGGGTCATTAGGACAGTGAGAAAAATTGATTGCTTCTTCTAAAAACGGAAACACAGGATGGGCTTGATGATTGGGAAAGAAGTGGCCTGAAGGCACTCTGTCTCTCCTGCATGCCCTGAGCGAGGAACCGAGGAAGCCATCAGCTTGCACAGCCACCTGGGGGCATTGGGGCTTCAGACTCAGGCAGCTCAGTTCAAGTCAATGTCACTTCCTGAACATTGACTCGGGGCCAGGCATCTGGAGGATGGGGCAGGGGGAGATGAGGGAGCCACTGTTCCAGCCCTGGAGAAATTCCAGGTCCATCAGCCTGGCCTAGACATCAGTCACGTGGCACTGAGAACAGGGACTGCGCCAAGTGCCCTGTCTGGGCTGAGCAGGGAGAGTTCATGGAAGAAGTAGCGTGTGAGAGAGGACTAAAAGTAGGGGTAGAATTTCAACGTGGAGAAACAGAGGGAGAGGTTTCTAGAAGGAGACAGCAGGTGAGCCACGGCCGAGAGGTGGAACTGTGTGAGGGAGGTGTATTTAAGGGATGCGGGTGGAGGGGGGTGGCAGTTCAGATGGTGCTCCAGGCATTAGCAGACCCGGATCTCAGTGTAGCTCGTTGGCTCTGGTGTTGGTAAAATTCTTGGCACTTCTCGAACATGCAGTATATTCTCATTCAGTGTTCAGGCCCCTGCAGGTGCAGGTTGTGTCACAGGTGAAGACACAAATGAGCTGACCACAGTAAAGGGGCTTCCTACACACATACACCCGCCGAACCCCAAGCTAGCATCTCTCATCTGGAGTCACCAGTTCTTCCAGGGCCTTCCTAGTTGTCTGGTTTAGAAACATCTGACAGTAGAGTGCAGAGGAAATGCAAATCAATTGTAAAGTACGTTACGAATCTTGGGGAAGGTGCAGGATTTCTTGAAGTTGTTGAGAATAATCCCAGAGAGCTGCTGTTGGACGCCGACCCTGAGCCCTGGGCAAAGGGGGACCTGGTGGGAAGCTAAGAGCCAAGGAGAGAGCAGGCGGGAGTCTGGGCCAGGCTTCAGAGCGACTGGAGAGCTCAGAGGGCCGGTCAGGACTCAATGAGAGTTGTGCCAAAACCACCTCTTTTGCCATTGTGTGCGGACATTGAGTGCGGAGGGAGCGAGGCACACCATGCTCCCACCCATCCTCAGAAAGTGCGGGAAAAGCAGTCACAGCATGACACTTTGTTACACACTTAGTACATATGGCAAGTGTAACCTGAATTTTATTAAGTACGACCTAAAATAAAGTTGTTTTCATAATTTTTTTCGTTACATTTTCAAAGTAAAGCCCCAGTCACACCATATTCCCACTATTTGCCCTAACAATTTGGTCCCATTTGTAAGGGAATTCACTTAAAAGTAGCCTCTTTCTGAGCAGTTCTCCTGATGGCAGGGCCTCCTCTCCCTGGGACTGCTGCCCGTTCAGTGACGGTCAATGCTGGGGAAAGGCCGGCAGGACCACCTGCAGGTCACTGGATCCGACGCACCTTTTGGGCTGGCTGCTCCCTCCATCCCACTGCAGGCTGTGTGACAGCTGCTAATGAGCAGCTCACCACACCCACGTCAGTGTTTCCTGATGGGAAGTGGCTTCACCTCTGCCCAGGAGGCAGCGGAGGGCCACAGGGACCCCGTGCGCGGCTCCTGACTCCTGGAGGGCGTGGCACGCAGCCCCTGTTGCTTCCCTGTGTGTTGCTGCGTGTGGCCATGGGCGGCCATGAGATGCCACGGCATCGGGCTGGTGTCAGCAGGCAGGATAGGGGCCTTGCTGCCCCGCTTGCTCACTGCGGAGGTCGGGGGGGCTCAGTCTCCTCAGCTGTCAAGCAGAGGTAAAATGGGGACCATCTCTTGGGTTGTTGCCAGGCTGCAGGGTGAGACTTGTGTGCAAGTTCTTTGTGAACACACGGAAAGTAGTGGGGTTACTCGCCCTGCTTCAATTTCTAGACCTGTCTGCTTCCAAAGCCTGTTGGCTCCTGTTGTCCTCAAATACAAACCCCCTAGTGGGGCCTGCGAGGCCAGGCCTGGTCAGCCCTTGCTGGCCCCTGGCTTCGCCCCTCTGGTGTGCTGACCTGTGTGCAGTTTCCAGAACCTCAGACTCTCATACCTCCATGCCTTTGCACACACTTTTCCCTCTGCGTGGACTGCCTTCCTGCTCTTCCTTCAGAACGCAGCACAAGCCCTGCTTCTGCCAGCTCCCCCATCCTGGTTCCCGAGTGTGCTTACTGTCCTGTTGCACTTTATCGCCCTTTTTCCTCTCACAGGCTGCAAGCTCTCCTTGAGAGCAGAGGTGTGGCAGAGTCATTTCTGTGTCCCCGTGCCAAGCACAGGGCCAGGTTTATAACAGGTACACAGAGAATATTTGAATGAAGAATGAATGAGTGAATGAATGAACAGATGTTAGAATGAATGAGTGGACGGATGAATATTTGAGTAACTGCTTGTGTGAATGAACAAATACATTCTCTTCCACCTTAACTGACTTTTTTTGTTTTGTTGTTTTGTTTTTTGTTTTTGCTGAGGAAGATTTGCCCTGAGCTAACATCCATTGCCAATCCTCCTCTTTTTTGTTTGGCTTGTGGAAGACCAGCCCTGAGCTAACATCCATGCCAGTCTTCCCCTAGTTTGTATGTGGGATGCCTCCACAGCGTGGCTAACGAGTGGAGTAGGTCTGCACCTGGGATCTGAACCCACTAACCTGAGCTGCTGAAGCGGAGCACGTGGAATGTTAACCACTCGGCCATGGGGCTGGACCCCCACTTTAACTTGTTTTGCCTACACTTTCCCTCAACCCCCACCCGTCTCCCCAGCAGTGCTTTTCTGGCAGGCACTGGGTTTGACATGGGAAGAAATTAACTTGAAAGCAAGCCTGTCACATTGGCAAACAGAGACAGTGCTCAGATGCGGTTAATGCAACTGCTCTTGAGAGAAGAAAATCCTGAGTCTGTTTGTGTGCCCCCTCCCCACTCCAGGCTGGCTGCTTTGCTGTCGACCTGCATTACAGGTGAGCTCCGGGGAGGCCAAAATGGGCCTAGAGGAGAGCAGTGTCCTGAATGTCCCTCTCCTGCCAAATCTCAGGCTGCAGTTGGGAATTGGGGTTCACGTCCTTCTTCCTGGTCCCAGAGGTTGGGGAACAGAAGGGGAGGGCAGTGCCAAGGGCTCTCTGAGGTCCCTCTCCTGTGGGGCGGAGGTGGCTTCAGGACACAGAGCCCTGAGAGGGTTGGCTTGGTCCTGAGATGCTTCCAGGTGGAAGTAGCAACAGTTGCAAAAGGCGCGTTGAAATTAGGCGTGTTGCTGGCCCCAAGTTAAGACTTCCCAACTCAATCCTTGCTGTGCAGCCCTGCCCAGTGTCTGCACACCCCTCTTCCCACAGACCTGCTCCCCAGTCCCAAATCCTTGAGGGGCCAAGGATATGGTAGGAGGGATTTCCACATGGGAGGGAGAATGGAGAGAACCACCAAAAGAGGGAAGAAGCTACTGTGTTTATTGAGTCCGTACTAAATTGTTACTCCTTGTAACGATTGTCTTGTTTCATGCTTGATGTGACCTGGGGAGATAGAGAACATCTTTCCCACTTTACCAGTGAAAGGACTGGGACTTGCAGAGCTGGGTCACTTGCTCGTGGTCAGACAGCATGTTTGAAGCCAGTTCTGCTGTGCTCTCACTGAGCACGCTGCTCCCCGAACTTGATTCTGTAGGAGACTTGTGCCTGGTGACATGCAGGGTGGCTCGGTGTCGCCTCGGGGAATTGTGGTCTTATAAGCTGCATAAACCGTGCATTGCATGGCTCCTGTTAGGGTGGCCTCAAGGCACCAGGGTCAAGTGGGCCTTCCAGGAGGAGAGAGTGCTCGCTTAGAGAGCAGCTCCAGGGTGCCCTTCACCTGATGAGGGTTTTCCTCCACGATTCCCGCAGAGAGCGTGTGCGGGGCTAGGCTGGCTGTGTAAGGAGCCCCTGAAGAGCTTAAACAAGAGGATCCCTGACTCCTTGCTTCCAGGGGATTCTTATTTGGCAGGTTGGGCATGGAACTCAGAATCTGTGTGTTTGATGAGCACTCCTTGACCGTTATGATGAGCCGAGATGGGAAACCTGCTTTTCCTTGTCTCGGATCTCCACGTGGACCTGCAGCACTGGTGATGTCATTGTCATTTGAAGACGTCAAATCTGAGACTCAGAGAAGTGAAGTGACTTGGCGAGGCACTGGAACCGGGATTCAGACCCTGCCGGGGCCTCAGGGCTGAGTGCCGGGCACCCCGCCACCCACGGGCCATGCTTTTGAAGTCTGGGGCTCTCAACAGGAGGTCTGGAAAGTCTGGAGCCTCTCCCTGGACCTCCGAGGAGAGCAGATGCTGAGCTGCCCCGTGCTGGCCTCCCACACCCATTGATTGGCTCATGCCCCCACATTCAGGATCTTTGGGCCTGTTTTCTTTATTTCTTTGTCCTTTGGTCTGTGGCCCAGCTCCTGGTTGCAGGGTAACCAGGTACGCTCGACTGTCTTCCAGGCATGTTTGTGGAGGAGGCCAAGTCCCCCGCCCCTCGGAGACACGAACAAATAATGGTTTAATAATTGACGCATCTACCTCAGGAGCACTGTGCCAGCTGCCTGGCAAGATGATTGATCGCGTCACGGAAGAAGCCAGGGAGCCCGTCGAGAGGCTGGGGGCCCCGTGCGCCCTGCCTTCAAGCTGGCAAGGGGGTGGGCAGACTGGTGTGATCTGTGGGGGGATTCGGAGGCCAGCATGCTTCCTGCTGCAGGCCCCAGGCTGCTCCAGTGCCAGCCTCGGTGCCCACTTGGCACCCCCTTTGCTGAGGTTATTTGAGAACCCCCCACTGTCAGCACGTCTTCTGAGAGATTTGACCAGGAGAGAGAAAGGAGAGAGGAGTTCATTCGAGCAGCATTTACTACGATTTACTATGTGCCTGGCATCGTGCTGAGCACTCCTTATGAGGGAGCCACTGTGGTCACTGCGACCCTTATCATCCCACCGAGGCTCAGAGAGGTTAAGTTCCTTCCCTAGAGCCACACAGCTGGAAGTAGAGGTGCCGGATTTGAATCTGGGTGGTTGGATAGGCTACCCTGTAGTGAGCGTGTCCTGTACAACGGGCACTGTGCTCCATGCTCGAACACCTCCCCCTTCCCCTCACACCGCGGCCGGGGCACTGTGAGCACCCCCACCCCAGGCACAGACAAGGGGGTGCTTCTGAGGGTTGGATCACTGCCCAGGCAGAGCGAGACCCCAACCCAGGCCAGACTCTGGCGCTGAGCTCTTAGCTCCTTTCCAGAACTAAAAGCATCGCTAACGGCGGCATCTGTAATCTGGGGCTCCAGGGAACAAAGCCGGCCCTGTCAGTTCTGACTCAAAGAGAACGAGGTGATTTCGGTTCTTGATGGTCCAGAGTCGTGGGGGCAGTGGGTAAACATTCCCATGTTGGAGGAACTCAACCTGCAGACATTTCTGAGCATACTGAGCCCTCATAATACCTCCAAGGGTCTGATAAGCTGGTAGAAAATGATGACTTTTCTACCCCGGAACGCTCAGAGACAAAGCATGATCAGATGTGTTCATTTTCCTGGTTTTATTGTTTCATTTGCTCTGAGACTTAAATTTAAATAAACAAAAAATATTTACATGTTGGCATATTTATGTCATATATGTAATATGCATATGTGTATACATATAGATATAATTACATTTAATTACAATAATTACATGAGGTATATGTAATATAAAAATATTAGATATTTACATATTCATTCACAAATGGAAATAACAAAACCAAAACAAGAACCCTTTGCCTCCTCTTTAAAGTTACCCCGTTAGCCCTCAGTTCCACCATCATGTGCCCTATTCCTTGAGGGGCGTCTGCCGCTGGGCTCTGCTCCAGGTCCCCAGAGTGAGCCTGCCACTGTGTGCCGTGTCCTGCTCTCAGCTCTCAGCTGTTGACCAAGTCCACTCCTGACGCCCTTCGGCTCGCCCTGCCCTATCCCCGTTCCTAGCCATTGCAGACCCAGAAGAAAACAGTCGCAATCTCACAGGGCAACCTGCCTCCCATTTCCTGGAGCTTACAAGTAAATCACACCCTCGGCCGGGGGTGAGTGGTTGTTGGAGCTCTGTTCATTTTTCTCGTTCATTCATTCATCTGTTCGTTCGTTCATTCATTCGGCAAACATTCAATGAACACCTGCTGTGTGCTCATCATACTGGTAACTCAGAGTGAACTGGGCTCTGTCCCTTTCTTCCCAGTCTCTCCTAGCTGTGGGGCAGACAGACTGGTGAGTCGCTGGTTGACACCCGGTGATGAAGAAGACAGAGGGAAGCAGAGGGATGCATTCTCCAGCACTTTCCAGAGTGGAGGAGAGATCTGCAAGGTGCTCTGAGTGTCTCTGCACTGCTCTCTCACCTCCCCCTGCTGGTTACCCCCTGACCACCCAGGCTGTGATGGGAAGCTGGCTGTTCTGGCTGCCCCTCCGCATTCCTGCCATGGCGGCATTGTTGACAGGTGCTGCGTTTGAGCACACTGGCTGGCACTGGCTGTGACGGGGCAGGATTGTGGGCCAGGCTCCTTCCAGGATTGAGTGAGGTGCTTCCGAGTGTTGACAGGACAGGAGCCGTTTAACGCCTGGCCTTGGTGTTGCAGAACATTTCATTAGAAGCCTAGACACAGAACCGTATTTGGGAAAGAAGATACAAAGGACATTTTTGAGCTAAGAAGAACAAAGTGTGGCCTGGTCAGCAGGTCACACATGCTCGCAAGGTGGGAGCAGGCAGGTACCCGAAGACAGCGGTTTCCTCTGCCCATCCTCAAGGACCCCTTGGTTCTCAGCTCCCTCTCCAGGGTTCACCTGCATTTTGAAAGGTTGTGTCCCAACCTGTTCAGTGAAGGATGACGAGCGCATTTTTCCATCTCATTGATCAAAAACATATATCTGCAGATCAAAGCTCCTGCCAGTCTGAGGTAACTGGCTAACCTCGTGGAGCTGAGAGCATTCTAGCCAAGCGGAGGAAATGTAATGTTTTCTTTGGTTTATGCCACCTGATGGAGGATAAACATATGATTTGCAATTGACTATTTGAAATATTTGAAGATATTTCAAATATTGAAAATCATTACCATTAATACCATCGGTGCCTTCGGGAGCTCCAGGTAGGAGCCGTGGGTCTGATTCTTCTCTGTCATTGTATGCCTTTGGAAACTGTGCCCATGAGAAGGGAGTTCATGAGTGGGAGAACCAGGACCAGGGAAGGGAACTGACAGTGACTAAGCGTTCACCACGTGCCCGGGACTATGCAAGGAGCCGACTGTCGGGGAGTCGGGCGCAAGCGGAGCGTTTATGATCCAGTGCAGGGTAGGGGTAAGATCTCAGATAAGATCTCAGGCATGGTTCCCTCATGCCTAGCAGAGTGCTCTCTGTGTGGCACACCCACCAGGAAGGTCTGTGGAATGCAGGGTGTGCTTGTTAACAAAAAAACCAGTGTTTTTTTCTCCATCACTTACTTCATACAGATGGAGCCCACTCAGGTCCCTCAGGGCGGCTAGACTGTTGGCAGCCCCAAGGCCTGGGAGATCTCTTCCTGATGCCAGCTCAGTCTCTCCAGTATGTTAACAATAAAATTATTTCATGCAGCCACCACATAGGCCCCCAAATCATTAAACATAAGTATGTCCAATAAGTCCATGAGAAGTCCTTTCCCTTCCAGTTGGTTTGCTTGTTGAATGTTTGTGTTCAGTTTCCTGGCACTTTCCAAGCTTCCTAGGCTGTGTCTCTGTGTCAGTGATGCTCTTGGTACGCTTTCCCTGGAGAACCAGCAATGGTGTGTAACCAGACCAGAGCCTGGGTACCTTCTGAAGATCCTCCCAGGTACCTTTCCTCCCAGGACACAACATTTCCAGGAAAACGACCATTCATTAGCCACCCTCACACTGCTTCTGGTGTCAAGATGGGGGAGTAGCTGGTATCATTTGGGGTCAGCATTTCTACTTTGAGTGGGGTTGGGCCTGAGCTCCTCAGTTCTTATGGAAACCAGATGGTAACATGGGAGGGGTATGAGCTTTGGAATCAGTGACTTAGGTTGGTATCTGGTCAAACTCAAATAACGTTAATATTCTCTGGCTCTGGTACAGTGTTCTCCAGCTTCCATAGTACTTTGTTCACACCCTTCTTCAGAACTTATCACATTGTTGTACCTCTGCTTACCAACAGCTTAGGCCATGAAAGTCTGTTCACTAGCCTTTCCATTGTATGTCCAAAGGAACACCATATAAGTGACCCATAACATCCTCTGCCAGTTGAGGCTGAGCATTTTCTCAATTGAACTATCCTTGTTCTTGTGGAAGTTGCTAAGGTGAAAAGCTGTGGGTAGAGGAGCTTCTGTAGTTCGTTTTCATGTGATGGTACCCACTCTAGACTGAGAGTTCTTTTTTGAGCAGGGAGAATATCTTACTCATCTTGGTGCTCCAATATCTGGAGTGGTTCTTGGCATGTCATAGGACTTAAGTGGTTGTTGGATGGGAGAGTGGGTAGATGGGAGGATGAGCAAATAGCTAGGTAGGGAAATGGCTGGATGGGTGAGTGGCTGATAAAGAGTGAAATAAGTGGACAGCTGGGTGGATGAGCAGGATAAATGAGTGGATGACTCATACATGGGTAGATGGTTGTATGCATCTGTGGATGGAAGGACGATTTGGTTGCCCAACTCATTGACATACAAAAAAGTCTTCCTTGCATGACTTAAATCCCTTCAAATGGCAAATTATATGGCCCGGATGCTTTTGCAGATGCTTTGGGATGTGTGAGAGCCGCACTCCTAAACTTTCCTTTGACAGTTATGGTGACTTGTGATTAAACTGTTGTCACAAGTTGCCTCGTTTCTCATCAGGATAAAAGCAATGCTGGGATAGCAATGACAAGAGTCACTGGGACCTTCTGCTCCCCAGTGGCACGCTGCTTTGGGCTCCATGGGAAGAGCACTGGCCTGGGAGTCAGGAGCCCTGGGTTCTAGTCTTGGCTCTGTGGGCTGCTCCTCATGAGACCTCCCACTTTACAGAATTGGGCGTTAGTTGGAGTCATGTATATAAAATAATTACCATCTTGATTGGCACGTAGTGGGCACTCAAAAATTCTAGTTTTCCTTCAATCTTCCCCATTTGTAGTGTGTACCAGATGGGCTAACAAATGCTGGGGTCCTGTGACAATGATCTGTCTCCCTGGGGTTCAAACCCCAAACAGCTGGGCAGAGGTTCAGGGTTGGGCTCGGGTGTTCCTGTAGACCTGGCACAGCAACCAGAGTAGAAAGCTGTTGGAGGCCTAGGCACTGTGGGCAGAGAGGGTCAGAGCCTCCAGGCCTTCAGACCACGGGCAGCAGACCTTGCCAGCCCTCTCCCCCAGAGGGCGGGGCAAAACGAGGTGCCCTGGCAGAGCTGGCCCTTGAGTCAGACAGACTCGGAGGGAGTGCCACACTCGAGGAAGCTCCTTCACCTCCTGGCCTGCTGCACCCTCTGTGAAGCAAGCAGGTAATGGCCACCTTGCAGGGCAGCATGCGCACTCAGTGAGGCGGAGGAGGAGGAGCGCTCAGCACAGCTCCTCGTGTGGAGCCTGCTCAGAAGTTGTTCCCCTTGTTAGTGTTATCATGATAGTATTTACTGTTATACGTCAGATTACTGAACACTACGTTATATACTGTAATAGGTAACCGAGACTGTGTCTATTTAATGTGGTAAATAAATGCATTTGTGTTATAATGTTCTAATAATTACTGCATAGTTCCCTGATGGTTATTAAGAAATTCTTCATGAAGAACATAATGAAGATGCAGAACCAGAGAAGAGGAGGAGTAAGAAGAATCAACAACTCTGTACTTCCTTTTCTTCCTGGCTCCTGGCACACTTCCCCAAAGTGGTAGCTTTGGTCGCCGCAGACACCTGAGCAGGCGAGGCAGGCAGAGGCCACAACTGCAAACGCTCCGCGATGCTTGGCCATGAAGCTCTTCTGGTGACGGGAGCGGCACCCCGATGGCACAGCCCTCCATTGTCCTTTTCCCATTCCCTCTGTGCTCCTCGTTGTTGTGGGCTTCTATGTGTGTTTTTTGAGGTCCCAGGAGATCTTTCCTTCTTGTTATCCTAGACAAAGGCAGGAGGAAAGAGCGTGATCCAGGAATGGCATCACCTGAGAACTGTGGGAGGCACATGGTCCGAGATGGGCCATGGGGCCACTGGGCAGCTCGAGCTCTCAGGCAGAAACATGAAGGCTATGGGCAGACGTGCCCTGAAGTCCCCTGCATTGAATGATATGAACTGAGCAGGCAGAAGCTTTTCAAGATGATTCCATTCAATGTTTGATGTCTGCAGAGCACTCCATACTGAGCAGACCTGCCCCCAGCCGACACAGCACGGCCAGTCTAGACACTCACTCGGCAGTGGGGCTGAAGTCGCAGCATCCAGAATCGGAGATGCCCACGCTGAGCCAAGGGAAGGCTGCGTAAGGAAAACAAAACAGGTCTGGACGCGTTCTGTCTGGAGCATGGTACTTGGCCCTGGAGTCCTTTTTTTGAAATACTCTAACTCATCTAAGGGTATAGCTTTCTATTTTGGGGGTTGGGAAATATATACACACACATGCATATTTATATGGACAGGGCTGTAGCTATGCATTTGTGTGTCTGTATATAGAAAGACATCCAGCTTTGGACGCATGCGCACACATGGATTTTGCATATATACATATGCATATGTGTGTGTATTCCATACAACATATCCTGGTTCTCTAAGAAACGTTGGAAATTTTTATTTTCCAGGTTATTTACTCTAGATAACCCACCATTGTGTAAAGTGCCCCTTTAGTGTGCTTAGGTGCATGTGTGTGTGCACATGTGCACAAGGGTTGTTCATTTTTTTTTTGTAATCATTAGAGAGGCAACACAGGCTTTAGGGTCCAGGAGACTAGGTGACAGTGTTTCCTCCACAGTAGTGTTTGGAAGCTTGCGGAGTGAGCAGAGTGCCCATCCTGTGCACGATGCATCCCCTGCACTTGAGAGCTGGTAGCGAGCTGCGTAGTGGCTGTTGGGCTTCCGCCCCACAGGCCCAGTGTCTGTCACCTGCTGTAGCCTTCCGTCACCTGCTCCCCTTCTCTTCCCTTCTCCCTCCACAGCCTATTGAGAAAGCCGTTTGCCCAAGGGGAGAGGCTGTGGAACTTGCCGGCACAGTCCCTGAGTGAGTGACTGAAATCTCAGTCAAGGACCTTGTTCGGTTCCTGGAGACCAAAGTCTGGGCCCCCAATATCCCAGGGCCCCTGCTTGGTGACACAGGGCGCACACCAGAGGGTTGGTGTTTTGGTGGTGGTGATCTTTTGTCTTGGAGGGGTCTCTAAATGTGCTCTTCTCTCCAAGCCCTTCGGAGGGGATGCAGATGCTCATTCACCTCCCCAAGCTAGTCCAAGGCCACCATTCCACATTTTCCACAATGATCTTGAAGCATAACATGGGGTTGAGTGAACATGATCGGCTGGCTCCAGAAACCCACATGTGTGTTTGCCTGTGTACATCGTTCTGACTGAGCTAATCGAACTTGTTCCATCCCTTGTCCAGGATGCACACTGGCTCCATTCCTTTTTGTCTCAGCACTTCAGGGTGTGTATGGGAGAGTGTAGTGTGTGTGTGTGTGTGTGTGTGTCCTTCTCAGAAACCTCAACTTTTTTTTTTCCTGTTTACATAAGCCAGTATTTGGCTTTCTTGGCAGAAGCCCTTGCTTTTGGAAAACTCATGCATTTGTTCCTCAAGGGCCCTCTGGTCTGCTGCTTCTGAATAGTCTTGCATCTTCTTCCCTCCCAGTTGGGTAGGACTTCATTCTCCTGTGTGCCCACAGGTGACTGGCTTTTGGGGACTGCACTGAACAGGGACAGCTACAAGCCCTGATCCTGGCAGAGTCATCTCTTAATAAGTAACTATAGAGTGAATGATTGAAAGTTGAACGATTAATTGTTGAATGAATGAATGAAGATTTCGATTGACTTGACCAGACTGCTTCAGTAGCCTCTTAATGAATTTGGATAATCAATTTATCTGCTAAAAAAGATAATGACTTGATGTGGTATTGAACTAGCAGACTACAGATACAGTCAGAATTCTAAGTGGTCGTGCTCACCCCTGGCCTTACTGGGATGGCTCTGGGTGCAGCAGGCCTGGAAGAACGGCGACGAGAAAGTGCTCCAGCCGTATGCAGTTCTGTGTCCCCACAAGGCTCGTAGCTGCGCGTCTCTCAGGCTTCCAGTGTGTCTAGAATCATGGTTTCTAATGCACATTTACTAGACCTCAGTGAAATAGTTACGTTTGCTTTCAGAGACCATTGTAATTTTATGTATAATTATATATGTGTGTGTGAGAGAGTTAATTTCTTTAAAGTAGTTTGTAAATATCTATCTTCATTGTTTATTTTATTCCTGAAGTATGTACTTATTGCACCCGCTGTGCTAATTTAGGATGTAGTTCACCTTTCTCTGCCAGAGTCATCACCGTGGAGAGAGAAGAGTTCGAAGTGTGCAGGCTGGTGAGAACGTGGTGGGCCTGGAAGTGGGCTGTTGACTGGGAAACAGCCGAAGAGCAGAGCCAGTGTTATCTGGCCACCACCCGCGTGTGGTGCTGGCTGCTGTCATGGAGCGGTAACTAGGAGCCAGCAGGGGCTGCCCCAGCCTTCCTCTTGGTGCTGTCTCTCTGGTTCTGACTTTTCTGCCCCTCTCATCCACTTTAGAGGACCCTGGTGATTACGTTGGACTCACCTGGATGATCCAGGCTCACCTCCCTGTCTCAAACTCAGCTGATTAACAACCATAGTTCCACCTGAACCGTAAATTCCCCTTTGCCAGGTAACCTGACGTATTGACAGGTTCTGGGCATCTGGGGGCGGGGCATTGTTCTGCCTACCACGGCTGCTAAGCATTACAAGAATTCAGAGGAGTCCAATTCACCTGATACGCGAAAGGACATTTCAGGTCTTTTTCCACCTGATGCTGCAGGAGCCTAAACACCGGAAAGCAATGGACTGGAAGACCAGACACCGAGTTCCAGTCCCAGCCCTGCCACCAGCTGCCTCGCTGCTTTACTTCTCTGAGCCTCAGTTTATGCATCTGTGAAATGAGAACCCCCATCTGCCCTGTTTACCGCACACGGTTGTTCATTCAACAGATATTTGAATAGCTACAATGCTACTTTTCTTCCCCTGACGCAGTGTTTGTAGACTGCCCCATGCGCTAGGCTTGGTGCTGGGCCCAGGTGTATCCCAGTGAACAAGACAGACCCTCCCCACTCTCCAGCTTCCCGAAGTGCCACTGCTGGGCCGAGCGCTGGGCAACAGGGGACCGGCCAGGTTGGCCAGAAGCATCCTGGCACAGTAGGCCCAGCCTTGCCACATGTCTGTTGCTTCACCTCCCGGCCTCAGCCTCTTCATCCATAACATGAAGATTCCCACACGCCCCTGCTGGATTACAGGGTGTTAGACCAGACGAGCCCTCATGCCCGGGCCTGGCCCAGGCAGACGCTCCATAGTGACGCTAAGCGTAGAGTTACAGAGGGCCACCCACTTGACTAGCATGCATTCCCAGAAGCAGAGGGATGAGCACTTTGATCTCTGTTGATGGGCGTGATGTGAACTACAGGACAGAGGTGGTGGCGGTGCTATGCTGTGCTGTGCTCTGTGAGGACCCTGCTGCAGTGGACAGGGCCAGCTCTGACTGGGCCCTTGCCAGGGCCGCCCCGCATTCTGAGCCCACCCCCTTCCGCCTGCTGTGCAGGGGGAGCTGTGACCATGGCCCCTGGCAAGAAGGCGAGAAAAAATGTTGATTCAATTTACAAATGTGTCGGAGTGCCTGCTGATTGTGTTTATTTGTCAAGGCTGCTGTGAAGCCGGTGTCCAGTGTCCATGGGGGGTGTCTGCGATCGAAGCCAGGATCTGCTCTGACAGGAGTTAGAGGTGGGGCTTGTTTTCCCCTCAAACTCGAGCCGCTCCCTTTGAGTATGGTGTACAGAGGCCTGGCTGGGGCCTTCTCTCAGGACAAGAGCTGGACAGGAACAGAGATTTTAAAGCAAGTTGCCACAGGCAGGATGCCGCAGGCCCCGGCTGTTCTTTAAAAGGAAGGAGGAGAAAAAGCCCCAAGGCCAAGCAGCAGCAATATTTCAGTAGCCATAAAATTACTTCCCCCTGCAGCTGTTGAGAGAGGCTGCAACCTGGCCAAGCTGATGCCAGAACACTTTTAAAAGCACAGATCTGTCCAGCGGCCAGAAAGATCCAGTCCACAGGGAGCCCACTCCCCCGTCTGGGTCTGCACTTGCTCACCCCCACCTCCTCAGCTCCTCCTGCCTCTGTGGCTGTCCAGGCTCCGGCACCCCCTCTGCCAGAAAGCCTTCCCTGGGTGCCCCAGGCAGGCACAGGTTTTCTCCGCTGTGTCCAGCTCCATCCTAGGACTTGTCACATTGCCTCAGGATGGTTTAGGGACTGCGTCTCCTGCTGAGCTTCTAGTGGGCAGGCACTGGGCTTGCCGGGGTTCTCCCCACGGTCCCACATGGGGGTTCCCTCCCTCAGCTCCCCATTGTGAACAAGGCGAGTTCTGGGGGTTCTGCCTGCATCTGTGAGGTGCCTCTGACGTCCTCAGCAGGGGAGAGGACTGTGAGTGCCACCCTGGGACACATTAGGCAGAGGAGCCCACGACAGAGCCCTCAGTCAGCAGACACGTGCATTCACGCAGTCATTTCTGTGCTGGCTGACTTCACAGAGTGGGCCTCCCTTGTCTCCCTCAGGCAAGCAGACATGCTGGGAGAAACGGGGCCAGAAACAGGGCATAGCCAAAGCCAGGAGGCCAGAGAGGGCCTGCCAGCCTAGAGTAGCAGACCTCTGCTCACCCCCTGTGATAGGCAGAGTAACAGGCCCCCAAAGTCCACATCCCCATGCCTGGAATCTGGGAATGTGTCATCTTACAGGGCAGGGGAAGTTAAGGTGGCCGATGAATTGAAGTTGCGAGTCAGCTGACTTTAAAGTAGGGAGATGAGTCTGGATAATCCAGGGGGGCCCAGTGTAACCACAAGATCCTTAAAAGTGGAAGAGGGTGTCCCAAGAGGCGGGGAGAGTGATGCCACGTGAGAAGGAGCCAACCCACTGTTGCTGGCTTTGAAGCTGGAAGAAGGGACCAGGAGCCAAGGAATGTAAGAGGCCTCCAGAGGCTGGAAAAGGCAAGGGACAGATCCTCCCCCAGAGACTCCAGAAGGAATGCAGCCCGGCCAACACCGTGACTTTAGCCCACTGAGACCCATTTCCACCTTCTGACCTCCAGAACTGTAGGAGAATATATCTGTGTGGCTTCAAGCCATAGCAGTAGGAAGCTAATACTTCCCAGTGGCACCTTCCAGCCCCAAGCGCTAGATCCTAACCTCCCAAGCACCCTAGAAGTGGGGGCTGGGTGACTAGACCACTTTTCCTGGCTTCCCAGGGCCGAGCGGGAACATCAGAGTCAGGCAACCACAGTAGAAGGTGGCAAAAAACTCTTTGTCCATTGGTACGAGGGAAAGACTGCCAAAGAGAAGTGGCCAGACCTCCATTAGTGGCTCTAGGGACAGTGGAGCAGGTCAGGCTCCTATGTGCCCTTGATGGGCGTATCTGAGCAGGGGTGAGGCCTTGTGGAGAGCCACCCAGTACCAAGTGTGAATTTCTCAGAGCAGGGTGGGACCTTGTCACTCCCGTGCTGGGAAACCTCTCATCCATGGAACCCCTCAGTGGTTCATGGCCGGGGTGTTGAGTGCAGATTCTGCTGGCGTGTTCACGGCCCTCTGAGATTTAGCATCAAGCTGCGCTTCCTGCCTGTTCTCCAGGCACACACTCCCTCTCCTACGTGCACTCACGTCCAGCACTCCTCCCGTCCTTCCAGGCCCTGCCCGAAGGTTACCGTTTCTGTGCAGACCAGTCGTTTGTGTCTTAATTGCGAAGACGTGCTGCATTTAAGAATCGAATTGGGTCAACTTTGCGTTCCTGGCATCCAGGATCGTGGATGATCCTACATTGCAGAGTAGACATAGAACAAATGGGAAATGAATGAACAAGGTGTCAGAACAAGGCAGGTGTTTGCCCTCGTGTTCCCATCTCTTCCTCAGCGTCTGAGGGGAGTGTCCATGCTGACCCCCCAACTTGTAGGTGAGCCTTGTGCATGGGAACAAAGGACCCAGAGACCTCAGTGCAAGGCAGCAGCCAGCCTGGTGAGGAGGTGGCAGCGACGGAGCCCACGTTATGTGGTCCAGGCCTGGTGGGTCCGCTCCGTGCCAGGCCTTGGCATGGACTCTGCAGTTCAGAGGGCTTCAAGACACAGTCTCCAGGAATGTCCTTGGCCATAACCAAATACCACAGACTAGGGGCTTAAAAGAACACAGATTTATTCTCACAGTTCTGGAAGCTAGACGTCCAAAATCAAGGTGTCGGCAGGCCCACTCTCCCTCCGAGGTCGAGGCACAGATCTTCCCTTGCCTCTCTCAGCTTCTGCTGGCTCCCGGCAGTCTCGGTGTTCCTTCCTGGGCTTGCAGCTGCATCACTGCAGTCTTGCCTCTATCTTTACGTGGCCCTCCTCCTTCTCTCTGTCTTTTCCTCTTCTTAGAAGGACACCGCTCATTGGATTTAGGGCCCAGCCTAAGCTCAGGATGATCTCATCTAGCGAGCCTTAATTCTATCTGCAAAGACCCTGTTAACAGTAAGTCACATTTTGTGGTTTTGAGTGGACATAAATCTGGGGGGAACACTCCTCAACCCACTCACAACCCAGTCTCTGCCTCCTCCGCCTCCCCCCCCCAATTCCCTGGTGGATTCTGTGCTTCTGCAGCATCTCATGCACCGCTGCTGTAGCACGCTTCACCCCACATCACGGTTGTTTAGGAAGCTGGAGAGTGGTTAGGTAGCTCTGATCCCGGTCCAGGCTCAGCTACGTGTCAGCCGTGTGGCCTGGAAACCTCGCTGACCCTCCACCACCTGCTGCATCTGTGAAATGGAGCCAATGACATTTAACTGCGTGGCCTTGCTGTGAGGACCGAATGAGGAAGGATGGGCAAGTACGTGTAACAGGCAGAGCTTGGCGCTTAGAAGACAGCCAGCAAGTGGTCCTTGAATTGTCTGTGTTTTTCCTGGGCTCTGGATAAAGTCCATTTGTGTTTCATGACCCCCTGCTGACCGAGGGCCCAGGAGCGTGCCCTGGGTAAGGATCCTGGTGTAAGATCAGCTGTGTCTCTGGGGCAGAGGCCACAGGAACAAGGGCTCTGGAGTCCCATGGGGAGGCAGAGGAGAGGACTGGGTATGAAGCTGGGGGCTCACACTGTTGCTTGGGGCATGCCCCCCATTTTACAGTCTCAGAGAAATCAAGTGACTCACCCAATGTCACTCACCTTGGCGGCGGCAGAGCCTAGAGCCAGCAGAAGACTGTCTGGTTCCCAAGCTCATGTTCCTCCAGATCCTGGATAGAGCTTCCAGAAGTCATCAGCACTTGATGAAATGCAGCCGCCGCCTCTATCAAATGCACCTTGGCTCCCGGAGGACAGCCCACAGCTGCCCGAGGAGGTGCATTCCCCGTGCATGGGAAGCACTAATCACACGGCACTCACGTTTCAAGTCCAGCGTGGCAGAGGTGGCCTCAACAAATGACTCTGCTTCTCTCTGCAAATTTGTTTTCGGTCACACACTTCTCTGGAATGAGAAGCTGCCTCTGCCTGGAGGCAGGAGATAACATTGGGGTCCTTCAGCAAGAAGCAGGGCAGCTTGGAGGGTCTTGAGAACCCTCACACTTGGTCATCCAGGAACAGGCGGTTGCTGTGAAGTCCTGACCCAAGGGAACTGCTGGCCTGAGACCAAAGGCGAATGAGGGTCATTATCGGTTCACACCTGGCTCCACCAGCCAGGCTCTTCTTAGGGCCTGTAGCCTTGCAATAAAAGGGCCTTCAGGGACTCCCTCGTCAGCCAGCGGCACCCAGGCAGCACCCAGGCCCCTCAGGCATTCTTGGGGAGTCGGGCAGTATTGTCACATCAGTTGCTAAGAATCTGCATTCAGGTTTGTCCTGGTGCCATGACTACCACATTGTTTGGCGTTAAAACATCTGGTAAATGATAACTAGCATTTGTTCAATTATTCATTCAACAAATATTGATCTGGAGCTGTTTGCCAAGCCCTGGGGATATATGAGTGCACAGGTCCCATGGTCTTTCCGTGGCTCCGGCGGAGGTCCTCCAGGTGAGAGAGGGAGGCTCAGAGCCATTTCCAGCACTTCTGAAGGCCTTGGGCAGGGTGGGGGGTGTTTCTCTCTCTGGGCTCTGGAAGCCCAGACCGGCTGCAGGTTCCGTTTCCCTCTGGTTTGATGGAGGATGGCAGCCCTGTGCGGCAGTCGCTCCAGAAGCACAGGAATTGTTAACAGCGTGCTTTCTTTGGCGTGCACAGTCTCTCAGAAAATGAAGGCGGTTGAAGACAACATAAAAAATGGCCGTGAAAGCCTTGGGTCCTAGAAAGGGGGAGGAGGGGGCATTTATTTTTATTCCGTGTCCCGGTGCCTGGCACAGGGCTGGCACTTTCCATCTCTGAATGGTACCGTGCTCACTCTCCCGAAGCACTGCTTGCTTTCCTTGGAACATTCCTTCCTTCCCTCCTCATCTTGTTAACTAAGCATGGAGAAGACACTGACAGAACCAGGGCTTCATGGGGGCGGTGGCATTTCAGCCATGCCCTGCAGGCAGGGTGGCAGCCCCGAGGAAACGAGGAGTGGGAGGAACAGGTGAGAGGGACACAGCCCTGTGGAGGGGGCAGCTGATGGAAGACGTGTCAAGCGACTGCCCAACAAGAGGAGTTTAGACTCTACTCCGATGAGTCCCTTTTAAGTAGTAGAGACCGTGCATCCCTTTGACACAATGCCTCAGTCATTGATTGATCTTCCCCACCCCCCAGTGTCAGCCTGTCAGCCACTCATCGCCTGGGTGGGGGCCTCTCTGGTTCCTCCCTCCGCATGGACTCCACTTGTTGAAAGCCACCTGAGGCAGGCCTCGCTCTTGCACCACCTCTGCCGGCCAGATGTCCCCTGAGGGCAGGACTGTGCTGCCCACATCCCCCAAGAGGTCCCCAGCACCACGCACAGTGCCGGGCATGTAGTGGGCGCTTTGTATTCTCTGAAGGCACAGAGGAGCGCATGCCCGAGGCCATGCCTGCATCGTCTCCCACAGGTGGTCCTGGGCAGCCAGGGAGGCAGGTCTCGGGCAACCAGGCAGGCAGAGACGGCAGAGCGTTTTCCTCCAAGGTAACAACTTGAACAAAGGCGGGGTGGGTAGCTGAGGCTGAGCCATCCTGTGACGCATTTGGTGTTATTTGGTAGATGTTCCTACTGAAGAGGCCTCCCTATTGTGAAAAGGGAGAGGCTGCCCTCAGCTCATGTGGCCGTGTATATTTTTACCAGCCTGGTGTGTCAGTGCACCAATTGATACCAGGCTGGCCGCCCTGAGGCCACAGCTGCATGCCTGCCCACCCACCAGCTGGGCAAGGCCCTGATCTCCCCTAGCAGGGGCTGGAAGGGAGGGTGAAAAGAGGAAGAAAATAGATGTCCAAGTTCCCAGGCAACCCCTGGACATCTAGCCTCGTTTAAGGAGACCATCTGTCAGAGGCAGCCATAAAAATGCCTTTGATGGGGCCGAGAATGTCCGATGGTCTTCAGCCAGGCAGCAGCCACCAGGTGGAGACAGCTGTGGCCACCTAGGTAACATCAACATATCCTGTCATCACAGCCAGCAGTCTGGCCCTGGGGAGGCCAGGTGCCCAAAGGAAAGTAGGCTAAATTATGCCCACCAAGAAACCAGCACCTGCGAGGGTTCTGGGGCTCCCAGGTACAGCAACAGCAGCAGAAAAAGAGGGGTGCTCCCTTGAGTGGCTTCCAGCAGCAGACACAAATGGCGCAGACCAGAAGGGATCCTTCCACAGCTCAGGTCCTCATGCGAGGTCCAGCGCTGCCCCATGTGCCCCGAACGTCCGTGGCATTCACTCAGTCGTGCATTCCTGTTCATCCATTCATGTTTACTGAGCGAGCATCTCGGGGATCCAGCAATAACCTGACAGAGATGGTCCCTGTGCTCACAGACCTTACAGTCCAGCGAGAAAGAAAAGCAGTTAAGCACACAAACTGTCAATGAAGTCTAATAAGGGCTAAATGGGAGAGCAGGTAGAGGCAGACGCGAGGACCTAAGAACCCTTAGAGGAGCTGGCCTGTGCTGTGGACTCTCGGTTGGGAGCCGAAGATGCCGTCTGGGGCAGCTGCACGCCCTAGCGTGGCACCCCGTCCAGTGCACTTACCCTCCTCCGCACCTCGGCGTCCTTGTCTCTTAACGGGGATGGCACCCCCTCTTGCCTTGCCTACTCAGGGGTGTGTCGGGGGCTCTGTGAATACACTGCCACTAGCCCATCCCACTCCCATCCCACTCCCATGCTCACTGCCCCCGGAGTTCTTACACTTACACGGTGGTAACGATGACAACAGTGATCTACCTTGTGACCTGGAACAGACCTTCCATTTTATACAGATGGGTACCTCGGGCTTTAAAGTTTACAAAGTATTTTTCTGTCTACTTTCTTGTTGGTTCCGTGTCCTAATCCTACTGTAAACGGCACAGGTCTTTGCTTCTTGCTCAAGGGCTCACCACCGAGCTGGGACTTAACCCAGGTCTTTAGGCTCCAAGTCCTCACTGTCCAAAGAAGAAGTCGCAGAGACAGGAGCAGCGCACATCAGGCCTTCCTGACTTCCCAGGAGGCGCTGGGCTGAATCGCAGCTCACTGTCCTCAGCAACAGTAGCAAACATTGGAGTTTTCTAGAAAATCATATTCTTTAGTTTACAAAATACAGTATCTCCAATTAGGAGTATTTTCCTGAAAGAGCATTTGTTTCTTCTCAGAACAAATTCCGTGTATGCTGAGGTTTCTCAGAGCCTTGGTGTCCGCTCAGGGGAATTTAACAGAATGTTCCAAACAACTTTCAGGAAGCCGAGCTTGTTTCTCTTCGGTTCTCTTCTGGCGTCCAGATGAGTTGTGAGTTTTCAGTCCTCATCTAAGTCGTGTTTCCCATGGGCTGCAGCGTCCTGACTGGCGGTGTGAAGGGAGCATTTGGGGGATCAGACTGCCTTGGGTGGAGTCCTTGGGGCTGATTCTGGCAAGCTCTGTCTGCCCCGAGCCCATCTGTAGGAGGGGCCCAGCGGCCTCCTGAGCCCCTGGGGAGGGTTGCAGGGGACGTGTACACGCCCAGCCCAGGGGTCAGAACCAGAGCCTGTGTCCTCCCTGTCTGAGAAGGGAGAGCGAGTTCTTTCTCCAGGAGCACTTCCCTTGGTGAAAAATACTATTTTTCAAGAAAAAAAAATACAAATTGTCCAAGCAACTGGTGAGATGAGGCCACATTCCCTGCTGGAGACTCGGGAGTGGGACCGATCCTTCCATATTGCTAGACTTTTCCTTCTGTGCCCCGTCCTTTCCATCACTCCTGTGGGCTTTCTAGGGAAACTTTTTTTTTTTAAATCTTCAGCTTTCCCTCTCATGTCTTAGCAAACCAGTGAGGCTTGGAGTCTCTTCATTTCACTCTGACAGCTCTTATCAATCTCCCCCTTAATTAAAGAAAGCAGATTTGGCCGCAGTGTCTCTTATCTGCTGTCGGCCGGGACTCCATCAGTTCCCAGCAGTGTGGTGCTTGGCTGTTCTTGCTGCTTTCCACTGATCTCCCGGGGTTATCCGCTAGGATGTTTCATGGATGTAGAATAGACACACACAGGGAGGGGTGCATAGACACATACGTGCAGAGAGGGAGGGGCACCCTGACACCAGCAGGACTGCAGGAGAGAGCGGGAGAGGATGGGAAGGACCGGCATCACAGAGCCATGCAGGGCAGAGCCAGGCAGGACCTTCAGATTCTTCGGCTCCGTGGCTTTCAAAATTTGTTAGTCTAATGCCGTGTGTTCGCAACCCAACATGTAAAATGAATAAAACGCAGCTCTGCTCTGGTTGTGGGGAGCGAAGAGGCCAGAGGAGCCATCATGTGAGTGGAGATTTGTGCAGGGTTTCACCCCGCCCCCTCCACGCCCCCCAATTTTAAAAAAGTGCTCTAGTCTAAGGCTCAGAGAGGGGAGTTGTTTGCTTACTGTCCCCTTTGTTACCAGCAAAACGCCATCAGCAGAATTGCCTATATACTACACACTCTACTCCCAAAGACTCCTCCCAGCCGGCCCCACACCACGTCACAGGGGCACCTTTATCTTTGAAATCTTCACTGCAGTGTCTCAGGCACCCTGTCCAAGTGAATCAACGTGGAAACAAAAGAACCCACCGCACATGGAGTAGAAATGACTGCCATGGGCGGTGAGCAGTCACTGGCCCTGGAACCTGACGGAGCTGCTCCCATAGCAGCACTGCCACTTGGACATGTGAGTTAGGTTGTCTGAGCTCGGTTTCACATCTTGAAATAGGGATGCTGATGACCAAACCTGCATCTCTCAGGTGTGACCCCTTTCAAGCTTCTGCACAGACTGAGGGAGAAGATCTCAGCATGTGGAACTGGTCATACCGAGGACAGGCAGAAAACCAGCAACTTTGTAGCCTGCTGGACCTGCGTCCAAGTTCAGGCTATTCTACTGAGTCCTTGGTCAGCTGGACCAGTGCATCCCTCTGGGCTCCAGCTCCCTCAGCTGGAGGCTGCTGTAATGATAGTACCTGCTACTTCAGGTGGTCCCCAGGCTAAGAGTCATGGAGGACAGCTTCCCTGGCTCTCGCCAGATGGGCATCCTCTCCACCTTGTTAGCTAGTGGCTTCCCCACGTGTGCTATGGCTTTTCCTCTCCATAAAGGAGCCACCTCGCGCTCTCAATAATATAGTGAATGTGCATGTAATTGTCCTAGGTTGTAGGAATCTTAGCCTAGTTACTCCAGATACAGCCCTCTGCCGTCTGTGGGTCTTTTCCCTAGATGTAAATTCGTAGCCATGGAATTGTCCAAACCAGTAGATGCAGAGAGGGTCGATACCTATTTTGGGGGAGACTCTGCTCTGTGTAAGCTGGAGAATTCTTTGGTCTGCTGGGCACGTGCATAGCTGACCTCTGCAGTCAGCCGGTGCCAGCAGCCAGGTGCCTGTGACCAGCTTGTTCCAAGCCAAAGTAGGGGAGGCTGGACGTCCACTAGGGAGAGAAAGTCTGAGCTGGAAGGGGAGGGTTCAGCAGCCCACCCAGGAGTACTCTTTGCCCAGCAGGTAATAGAATTCTCTGGAGAAACTGAGGCAGAAGTCCCCTGCTGTTGGCAGGATCTTGAAAGCTAAGGAGGAGTCAGCTAGGGTACGGGAGCATCGAGCTTCAGGAAGGTTCTGCTCAGAGTAGCACAAGGCTAACGTCAAGTGTTTGTTGAGTGGAGTTCTCGTCTGCAGGCTCTGGGAAAAGGCCCCTTCCAAGCTCGTTCTTGTTGGCAGAATTCAAGCCCTTGTGGCTGCAGGGCTGAGGTCCTTGTTTCCTTGCTGGCAGTCAGCCCGGGGCCACTGTCATCTCCTAGAGGCCGCCCCCCACTCCTTGACATGTGTCCCCTCCGCCACAAACCTGAAACAGCGTATCAAATCCTTTTTGTTTCGAATCTCTGACTTCCTCTTCTGAGATCAACTGAAAAAAATGCTGTGCTTACAGGGCTCCCCAGTTTAGGTCAGGCCCACCCAGATAATGTCTCGTTTCCCAGCTAATGTAACATAACAGTGATGTCATCATATTCACCAGTTCCACCTACCCTCAAGAGGAGATTCTGCGAGGGTGAGGGTTGCTGGGGGTCTCCTTAGAATTCTGCCTACCACACGGGTGGGAGGGACAGCTGATCCAATTGGAGGCCAAGACTGCTTGCTGAGGAGGCCGTTCCAGGCAGAGCTGTAAACACTGAATAGAAGTGAGGGTGCTCTGAGCAGAGGGCAGACCCTTTGCTCACTCCGGTGGGCCTCGTGCATGCCCCTTTCCCTGGAATGTTGCACCTGCCCTTAGCTGAGCGCTCATCGTGTTCCAGATGGCAAAGCTGAGGCCTGGGAAGTCCAGGGTAGATAGCGAGGTCAGAGTACCAGGTTGGCTGTTGACTCCTCACCCCACCCCCCGCTTCCCCCAGGAGTGACCAGAAGCACGGCCCTCTGGCAGAGATGGCAGTCTCCCTAGCTGCTCACACCCGAATATCCTGAGCGTCTCATCTCCATGTTGCACATGCCTTGTCAGATTTCGAGTATTAAAAACAGACTCTGTGCCGGACGGTAGTCAGATGTTATCATGCAAATGCTGCTATTTTTACAGGAAGGCCAAAGGAGAAGGAGTTTGTTTTGCACTTTGATTAGAAAATGCGCTCATGAGGCATCAGATTCCATCTGAGGAGACCAGTGAGTCTGTCAGGGCAGAGAGAGCCTTCCCCGGGGGAGCTCCAGAGACCCAGAATGGGGTCTCTGGGAGGCGACCCTGCCCTCGCCCCTTTCATAACGTGTTACTGGCTAGGGAGGCCTGTGACGACCTGAAAGGAAGGATGCCAGCGCAGGCTCCTTGGGAGAGGGAAGCAGGACCTGGAGAGACAAGGTTAATGGGCTCTTCACACAGAGGAAGGGGGACGGTCGAGACGTGCACACTTTTGAAGCGTGGCCAGGACAACAGGCTGTTTGCAGAAGCGTAATGAGTAGGTTGGGACAGTCCCCCGGGAGGCTCCTGGGAAGAGTGTGGGCTCCGGGCCACATCTGGGCACCGCCTGGCTCTCCCACCTGTGGGCAGGACACAGATGCCTCCAGCAAGTGATTCCACCTCCCTCGCTAAACAGACCACAGCAATGCCTTCATGGTCACAGACTTGCTCTGCGTAAAAATGAGACTGTGATTAAAGCGTCTGTGTGCAGTGCTGGCCCCTAGTCTGGAGTTGTCAAAGGAGGGCTCTATGTGGGGGCGAATTCCTGGTGTAAGGGGGTGGTGACCCCTGGGGGGTGCTGCACGTGAGGACGCTATGGGGGTGCACCCACAGGCTGGGGGCTCCCTGAGGGGAGTGGGCAAGCTGGGGTGGAAATCCAGGGCCGTCCCAGTTCTCATAGAGAACAAACATTGTCATTAATTACCTAGTTAAACTGAGGTGATTTGTTTGTGTGTGTGCATGCATATGTGAGTGTGTGTACGTGTATAGTAGTGTGTGTATGCATGTGTGTGTGGGGGGGTGGTTGGTTCTCTTTCTATAGGCCCCTGTTAGGATCAAAGATCAAAAAAACTCCTTGACAGCTAGGAGCCTCTTGGATTCTTCTGACTCATGTCTCCATCCGTCTTTGATAACTTCCCATAAATTTTACTTCTGTAATCTCTCTGGAATCTGCTACCTTTTCTCTTTCCCAGGCTGTGGCCTTGGCCCAGACCCTCACTCTCCCATGCCTGGACTGTTGCCATTATCAGCGTCTTCTCTACGTGCATAGGAGACCCCTCCTCTGTGGCCCCAGCACCCAGACTTTCCACCATTGCCTTCTTCCTCTGCCACACAGCCTTCACTTACATGTCTGCACTCATCAGGCTTCCTTGTAAAACCAGTTCCTAGCATGTGCCTGGCACTTAGTAGGAACACAACAAATATTTCATGAATGAATGCGCACCTCTGACCCATCCTCTGTACTCAATCCAGAATGATCTCTCTAAACATAGCACGTCTGCCAATTTTGACATCTTTCAGTGCCTCCTCCATCCTGGACTCCTTAGCTGGGCACACGGGGTGATCCAGGATCCATACTCTGTGGAGAGGTGACACTGTGCACCTGCTTGTAAATGGGAGGAGAGAACAAGAGATCTGCTATCCAATGGGGCTTGCCTTCCTGGCTGCAAGTTCTATAGCTCCCCGGCTGTGCCTTTTGTCCCCTGTGGCACAGTGGGCACAGGGACACCCATGCATGGGCTTCCTATAAGGATTCAGTGCCTGGCAAGTTATTGGTGCTCAGAAAAGATGGTCCTTTGTTTTGTTACTTGCTCCCCACTCTTCCTTTTGTCCTTGGAGCCTGGATGCCTGGCTCTGTGGCCTAAGGTTGACCCTGTGTCTGTGCATTATTCCTGCACCATAAATCACAGCTGATGATCATTTAATAAAATATCAGCTGAAAAGATTCGTCTCTGTGCCTCCTCCAGCGTAACGTGTCTGGGGTCTGTGCAAAACCAAGAAGTGGGGCAGACAGAGCCCCCGGCCCCTGGAGCACACGCTGCTGCCTCCTCTCAGCCAGGTGGCTCCGGGGCCTCTGTGACGGCTCCCAGCTCCAGTGCCCCTGAGTGGCGACTGCAGGAGGAGAGGGACCAAAGGCGGCTTTGGAAACTAGCACAGGTCACTCGGTGGGCCATCGTTAGCTTGGAGTCAGGGCACGCAGGTTTGACTGCTGGCCCTGCCTCTAACAGCAGGACTGGGGCGAGTGGCTCTACTCCTTGGAGCATCTTTCCTCACCTATACGGAGGAGGTGGCAGTTCTTGTAGGGAAGTTACGAGGATTGAAAGAGGCAGCACATCTGATACGCTTGGCGCACAGGAGGCTCTTAAGAGCGATCTTCCCTTCGTGCTGTCTGTTCTCTGAGGGTTTCCTGATTGGTTCTCCTTCCCTGAGGTCTCTCTCCTGTGTCCTGCTCTGTGTGCCTATTGATGACTCTCAGGATGTCCCACATTGACCTCGCCAGCCGAACGCTTCTGAATTCCAGAGCTCCTGCTGGATCCTTCTGTCTACAGTTCAGTGTATCTCCCAAATGGAATTCTTTTCCTTCCTCTCCAGCATGCCTAGTCCACAGTCACCTTGTCACTGGCCAGCATGGCAGGAACCCAGGGCCATGTCTAAGGCCTCATCCTCCTCTGCCCCCTCCCCTCAGTCCCTGTCCCCACCCACGAGATAGGCAGGGTCTCTGAAGAGTCGCCTCCTACCGAACTCCATTGCCCACCTGGGTTGGCGTGCCTTATCCAGTGCCGCTTGGAGTGCTGGCTATTCTTCCAGTGACTGCACAAGAAAGGGCAGAGGCCACGGCTGCAGCTGCCCAGGGGCTCAGCAGGCCTCTCCTGCAGGCCTCTCCTGCAGGCTCCTGGGCAATGAGAAGCCCCACCCCATCTTCTCTATCTCTCCCTTTCTACCTCTCGTCTTGTCCTTTCAACCCAGTATCCACATTGCTGGAACAGTCTTTCTAAAGCATCCCCTCATCACACCTCTCCATGGATCACGGACCTCTGAGTATTCTCTGGTAGCCACACAATTGATTGCAGACCCCCAAAGCCTGGCTGCTGGCTGCCACTGGCCCCACTCACCTCTCTTGGCTCACCCCTGGGCAGTGTTGGACCTGTCCCTGGGCTTCCCGGAGCTTCCCTCCCCTCCTGCACTCCTCACCTGCCCTCCAGGCAGCGTGAGCCCCACCGGGGAACGCACAGGAGCCCCTGGCCCCCCCGGCAGCAGGCTCACCTCATTCTTGAGGGCAGATGGAGCGCACTGCTTGCCTTTCACCCCCAGAGCCTGTGTGGGCTTGCACAGTAAATATCCACATTTATGAATGTGGGAGGGAGGGAGGGAGCCTGCCAGAATCGAGCCCTTCCCCATTGAGACTTAGTTCTGCCTCCTTGTCTTGGAGCTGCCGCCGCTCTTCAAAATCAGTTGGCTTTCATGTTTGGGGGAGCAGCTCCCCAGGATCCTCCATGGAACATGTGTCACCAGCTCTGTCCTGCAGAACACCTGGCTAAAAATAAACCAAGAAATCCAATTTCCCTGGGGTAGAAGTGACCTTTTCCTGAGAACTTACTATGGAAATTAAATTTCCATTTTTATTGGGAATGTTAATTGATCCCACAGGGATCAGGGCAGAGATTCTTGGGTCAGTGTGTCAGAGCTGGGGCTGCGCTTGTGGTGGGGGCAGCCCTTCCCCAGTCCCGCCACTGCCCTGCTGGCCCACGGCCAGCTGGCCAGCACCTCTGCAGTGCCACCCTGAGTGACAGCATGGACAGAACAGCCGGCTTGAGGGAATCAGTGCCCCCCTCACTGCCTCGCCTCTGACAGTGCTGCCCATGCCAGGCCCCCTTGCCGCCTCGCCTCCATTCAGGGAGGGAAAGAGCTGCTGGACCCAGTGCAGCCGCGGGCCCCAGGGGGGAGGCTGCTTGTGGGAAGACGAACCTCCCCAACATCAGGTTCTGCCCCTGGCTCTTGATGAGAGTTTATCAGTCCCCTCTTGCTTGGGCTGCAGCTCTCCAGAAGCTCAGCTGACCCATCCTGGTGGCTGTCCCAGGACACCAAGGTGGAGAGACTCCTTCCCCTGTTTGTCCTGATTGGAGCTTAATGGCCCAGTTTTGCTTAGAAACGAAGGAAAACAGAATCCACCAACCACGGTGTTCAAAGTGCCTGTCTGTGATGGGCGGGGAAGCTGTGCTGTAGACAGGTGTCTGAAGTCGCAGTTCCCCGGGGATCATCCCTTACGTTGAAGAGCGCTTGTAGTTGACAGAGACGTCTCTGGCGAATCTCATCTCCACTGATCCTCACCATACCTTTATTTTTGGGCTGAGGGAAGAGAAACTAGGAGACATCCAATGACTTGCCCCACCTCACAGCTGCTAGGAGAGAGCAGGACCTGGCCTGCTCGACTCTCAAAGCCCAGGAGGTGACAGCCCTTCAAGGACCGGCAGGCACTGTTCCCGGCTTCAGCCACCTCCCTGGGTACCTCAGTGAGAGAGCATCTCCCTCTCTGGCCACTGTGGTTTCTACCTGCACCCCTATACCCCAATAATGCTGCCTCCCTCTGACACCCTCCCTGCTGCTCCCCGGGGCACCTTGGTGACTGCACTCCCATGAGTCAGGTGTTCCCTGGCCATCACTCCACGTCCTGGACCCCAGGTCATTGTCCTACCCCTACTCCAGCACCTGCCCCCAAGCATTCTCTCTGGAACCCTGGTTCCAGGCGATGCTCTGTGAAAAGGGAAGGAGGTCTGCCCAGGTTACGTCGACCCGCTATTGGAGACTCATGAGCATGTGAGCATCTCTGAGAAGTCCCAGAGTAAAGAAAGCTGCATTATATCAAGCCTAGCCAATCCTAAACGTATTATGTCATGGAACCCTTTAAAAAGGTAAGACCCATCAAATTCACGGAATGGACTTGTGGAAAGCTGTACCAGCTGGTTGTGAGGGCTCACTGCCATTTCACCTGCCCTCTGTCTCAGTGCTCCTAGCGACCACATGGCCTTGGCCACCTAGTTGCTGATATTAGTGACAGTGATCCGTGCCCAACATCTCCACAGGTCTCCAAAGCATTTCACATGAACTGTGCTGTGGAACCCTCACAGCGGCCCTTTGATTTGGTCACCTCCCTCAGTTTGCAGAGAAGGGATTATGTAATCTGTCCACACTGTCCAGCTCTTTCTGACCTCTAAGGGCAGTGCTCTTTCCAAAACCCAGAAAAACTGCCCGAGGCCTGACCACATCCTTCTGCAGGCCCTGCAAACTCACTGAACCTCAGTTTCCTTCCCTGCAAAGTGGGGATGACGTCCTCCCTTCCCAGGTGTTCTGGGCTCCCAGTGAAACCATGGCAGCCAACACAGGTGAACGCCCTGTGTGAACCAGTGTCTGCTACAGCAATGGAGGGCCTGGATGTTTTCATCCCAGGCCTCACAGACACGTCGAATGGTTCCCAGCAGCCAGTCCAGTCCGTTCAACTCTCAGAAACCTTCTGTGCCAAGGGTAGGTCTGAGAGCATCTCGGGGTAACAAGTGTTGGTCTGAACAGAGCAGTGGGGGCTGCTGAGATCCCAGACTGTTAGCATTTCATGGCATGGACGCCTGTCTGCCCGTGGGCGCCCGTGCCACGGAGCGTGTGCTCACAGGGATGTCAGCCAGGCGGTCCTCTGAAACTTTAGAGCCACTGCCTCTCAGCTCGGCACCTCCCTCGCATCCCGCAAAGGCCGGCACCTCCCTACAGCGTCCGCTCTGGACGGTCTCTCTACCAGGTGGTCAGGACTGTCTAAATGAGCCCTGTCACATTCTCCCACTGCCCCCACCCTGCGTCCCGTAGCCCAGGCATCTTTGTCTTATATACACACCCTTCCCTCCATGTCACCCCCTGTTCCGCCAGAGTCCCAGCTCAAGTTCTGCCTTCTGGGTGACAGTTGAAGCCCCTCCCCCTCTCTTTGTGCCTTTGGGGTGACCAGGCACTGAGGAGGGTAGTGTTATGCACTGAATGCTTATATCCCCCCCCAAATTCATATGTTGAAGTCTTACTGTGGCTATATTGGGAGATGGGGCCTCTGAGGAAGTAATTAAGTTAAGCAAGGTCCTAAGGATGGGACCCAGATCTGATAGGACTGGTGTCCTTGTAAGAGACACCAGAGAGCTCACTCACTCTCTCCACACATGACACGCACACAGAGGGAAGGCCGTGTACGCACATAGCAAGACAGTAGCTGCCTGCCAGCAGAGGGCCGACCCCTCACCAGACCTCCACGCTGCCGCCATCTTGACCCTGGGCTTCATCCTCCAGAGCTGTGAGAAGTGAGCGTCTGTTGTTGAAGCCACTCGGCCTGTGGTGTGTTGTCACAGTAGCGGGAGCAGGCTCGGACAGTGGGAAAAAGCCTTTGTCCATCTCTCCTTTACCAGGGCCTCGTCCAGCACGTGGTCCCAGTTTCTGTTTGTCCCCGTGGGTCCAGCACCTAGAGTTCTCTCACGGCACATGAGTACCCAGGCAATGTTCAGGTTCAACTTTTTTCTTTCAAAAATGGAGGACCCCACTGAGAAAGCTATTGAGGTCATTTCCTCGTGTGTCGCTGACCCCAGTGAACTGGGAGCCACCACAGGACAGGATCCCTTTTGTTTCCCCACATTTCCTTGTTGGCCAGCTCTTGGCCTGGATTGATGAATGGACCAAAGAAGTCACCTCTGCATGCCCAAGGCCTGGCGCAGCTCACCTCCAGGTGATGGATTTTCGGTTGAGTTGGATGAACTGGTCTGTCCAGAGCCTCAAGGCCATAGAGCTGCTGGGGCAGCCGAGCGGGGCTGGAGCCTGGTCTCCTGAGTTCCCACCTGGGGCCCTGCGTAGCACACCACGGCCCCTGATAAAGCCGTGCTGACTGAAAGGGCAGAAGTCCAAGCCGTTGTGCTGAGAAAGAACTCTCAAATCTCTCTACTTTATTGCTCAGCCACTTAACTAATTCTCAGAGTGAGGAACAATTTAGGCCCAGCCAATAGCCGAGCACGGCACTGCGATTCATTTTCTCTCCATTGAGCTCCGCGGGGAGAGCTCCAGCTGCTACCTTGGATTCCTATTTACTAGGCTATTACGGTGCCGCGAATCCTTGATCTCTCTACTCAGAAGCCTTAACAAGCTCATGGGTCCTGTAAGCAATGATCAAGGTTAGACCAATTATCAGCCTTGCCACTGGTATTGGTTTTCAGTCTAGAAAGCACTTAAAAAACATTTCTTACGTTTTTTAAATTATAAAAGTAATCCCTATTCATTTTAACTTATGAAATAATACAAAGCAGTATAAAATGTGTTAATCTCCCTACGTTCTCCATTTCTATCCTTCTGAGGAGAAACCCAATACCAGCACCCTGGCATAAATATATACCCTTCTACACATTTCTCCAGGCTCCTATAAACACATGCAGATATAATTTTGTATATATGAAATGTATTTGTTTTACATAAGTCAGGTCCTACTATTAGTTTCCTCTGTGTACTGGACATGTCAATGCATACCCCAGCTTGCCTTGTAAAGTGAGAACAGCTGTAGTTCACAGACCCCCCCAGCATTGTGAGAGCACGCCCACCTGCCTACCTCCTCGTATTTTCAATCTTGTGTTTTCATAGTTTGCACTCTGATGGATAAAACACGTCATTATTGCTCTAGTTTGCCTTTCCCTGACCACTGGTCGGGTTGAGAATCTCTTCTGTTCGTTGATCCAGTGGATTCCTCTCTTTGAATTCCCTTGGCACATCCTTCCCCCCCTCTACACAGTTGTGTATCTTTCTCTTATCCGTTCGTAGGAAATTGTAACCTGGGCATAAGACCTGATTGTCTGCTGTATGTGCTGCAAGTACATTTTCCTAGTCTGTTGTTTCTTTTGACTTTGTCTTCATGCCTTTACCGTATAAAGTCCATTTTTTTCTGCAGTCCAGCATGTCTGTCTTCTTAGGACTGCCTCCCCTACTTCCTCTCATATACGTGTTCTCTTAAATTCTTTTTTCATTTAAAGTGTTAACTGATCTGGAGTTTATTTGTGCAAGGAGAGTGAGGTGGATCCTGGTTTTGTGTTCTTAGATGTTTAGTCAGTTATGCCAGGACCAATTTATTTTAAAAAACGTCCTTTCTCCTCTGAGTTAGCATGCCACCTATGGAATATATTTAGTTCCTCTGTAACATGCATCTATTTCTGGATTCTTTTATCTGCTGTATTGAAAAGATTTGTCTATTTCTGTGCTAATACCATGCTCTGTTTTCATAACGGCTTTAAGATAAGTTTTGATATCTGCCAGAACAAGCCCCCTTCTCACTATTTTTAGTTATACGTCCATATGAACTTTAAGAGCATTTTTGTCCAGTTAAAAATTAACATTCTAATTAGAAATGCAAGAAATTCATATATGTGTATATGTGTAAAATATTTGCTTTTTTGTAAAAATAGTTCTTGCAATTTAAATAGTTTTCTTCTCCTGTTTTAAGAGGTTTTTTGTTTTTTTTCCCTAGAAGTCTTCTGAGTATTTTTTAATCAAGTGACTTTTGGCATTTATTAATATAATCATAATTTTTTTCCCTTTTAAGTGTTCTGGTGAGTTAGGCTGATAGATTTCTCGATGTGAACCATCCTTGGAATAAACCGTCCTCGGTCATGATGAATTATTCTAGTGACACACTGCTAGATTTGACTTGCTAATATCTCATTTAGGTTCTGGCATCCAAGCTCATAAGTGGAATTTATCTACCATTGTCTCTGAAATACTGTCTCCCAGCTGTCACCTCTGTGCACGGATGAGGTTGTCCCTGTCATCAGAGGCCCCCCAGGAGCAATGATAGTGCTGGGGAATAAGTCTGTGACTAGGACTGGGTGTATGAGGGGCCAAGGGGTCTGAAAATCCTGTGAGAACTGTGTCTGAGGGGGTCTAGGACAGCTTTCTCAAGGCGTTGACATTTGAACCGATCCTTCTAGAGTGAGTGAGACGTCACCAAGTGGCAGAGGAGGAAGATTGTCCAGGGCTGTGCTGGTGTGCTTATGGACTGGCTCATGTTTTCAGGAATTTTGTGAGTTCAGTTAACTTCATGTTGGTAGCTAGATATCAGCCAGTGGAGAAGTATTTACACCAGAGAAATTGGCAAATGACAAATCAGTTTTGGGTTTTTTCCCTAAACAGCAGGTTGTTAAACATTACCAGCACACCACTGTCTGTCCTTTCATTGTCAGCTCCTAATCAGACTCCTCCCGCAGAGGGCAGGGAGCTCCCCTTCATCACTGTGAGGGCCTGGCACCCGAGACAGGAAGTGCCTCGAAGCTTTGGAGTTGGAGACACCTGGGGTCGGTCACTTTCTAGCCCAGGGCAAGTTGCCTGAAGTCTCTGAGCCTGTTTCCTCCTCCGTGAGACAAGGGTGTTAATCCCTACACACATGTGCAAACGGTATATGTCAGTTGCTTAGTGTCTACTGGTACAAGTGGCAGCCTAAAAATAAAGTTGCAAAACTGAAATTCTACGTTGATTAATTCAGCACATTGCTGGGGCCCTCCCGTTTGTCTGCGGGGATCTTGCTCTGTGGGACATTAATAAGTGCACTCTCATCCAAGGGTGCAGTTTGTAATGTTTTATGGCCCCGGGCTGTTCCCGTAGCTCCATGTCATTCCCGAAACTCCTTTACCTGAGCCGGGGCCCTTCCACCTCACCCTTGAGAAGCCGGGGCTCTGGCCCATGGTCATAGCCAGCCAGCTGTGTCCTCTAGGAGTGGCAGAAGTGGAAATAATTTAGGCCCTCGCAAAAGAAAAACCTTCTCGAGAGAAGGCTGCCCTGTGGGCAACAGCCATGGGCTCCAGCCTCACTCTGCCCACCAGCATCGTGGCACCAGCTGGCGGGAAGCAGCCAGGTAACGGGGGAAGGGACGAGAAGCCAGGTACAACCAACCCATGGGGCAGGGAGGCCCGGAGGCAGAGAGGGCTTCCCCTACACTGCAGCACTATTTTGAGAGACCTGAGGACACTCTGCCATCTGGGTACCTGCGTTAGCACTGAACTGAAGGGCGTTGTGTCATCTCCTTTGCCGTGCACCCATCCTCTCAGTAGTTCATCAACTTCTCAGTTTTCAAGGAAACAGAAACTCCTGAGATGTAACTGCCATAAGTAATGTTCTAAGACTCTGTTCGGAAACGCCAGAGTTGCCCCCGCCATGGCCTCGTAGCAGGTGGAAATGTCAGAGACTTTGAACCTGCGCTGCTCCTCACCAGCTGCATTCACTGACGAGGGTCTCGGCTCTCGGCTCTCAGAGCCTTCCTTGACACAGCTCTAGATTGGGCAGCGGCTGCTCCAAGGGCCCTGCGCGCTGAGAGTTGAGGTATGGAGAGCGCCAGCTCCAGGTCTGGCACCCAGCGGTGGTTGGCGCATAAGTTTGTTTGCATCCCTCCCTGCTGCAGATGGGACCTAAATGGTTTACAAGGATTCATCAAGACACAGGATAACATATATTTAAACTGGAGCAAAAGGAGAAAGAAGAAAAAGTGTGGTCATTAAATGGAGGCAGAAATATGGACACAACCCATTCTTAGTGGGGTGGAGGTCCACGATGGCGTTCTTACCCAGAAAGAGTGGCCAGGGCCCCCTGCCCTTGTGGAGGTCATGATTGATACCCTTCTGTTTTTAAAATGTGACTATTATTACAGATGAAATAACCCTCTTAAAAGATTTTATTTGCCACTTGTAGGCACTGTTGAATGGCCAGTCCTAGAATGGCAGTTAGGTCACAAGAACCCTCAGCGACCTTGGGATATCTGCGGAGATGGCATCAGGGTCAGAAGGAACCGTCCAGGCTCCGTGGCCTCTCTGCCAGCCCCTACCACCCATCTCCACGTTGAGATGAGTCACTCCCTAGGGTCCCGCCTGGCCCCCTGCAGCCGGTGTCTCAAAGCCCAGCAGCGCTGTAAGTCTGAGCATGGCGGACTGGAAAGGGACACTCCCTGGAGACGCTTGCATCCTCCCCTCCTCTCTCCCCTGGCCTCACCCGCCCTGGGCAGGCTGAGCTGCTTTGGGCCTTGAAGGCACCCCTGTCTCTCACTCTTCCTTCGCTCCCACTGCCTCTGTCTCTGAACAGCCAGCTCTCCCCTGTGCCCCACGCTGCCTGAGTGACTCCTCTCATCTGTCAAGCCTGCCTCCGAGGTCTCCGCGTCCCCTCCGTCAGCAAGCTTCCCTGGTTGGCAGGTCTGCCTCGAGCCCCTGCAGGTGGTCCAGTGGACGCTCACCAATGTGATCGTTCCTGCTGGTTTTGCCCAGTGGTTAAGAACACAGGCGCAAGTCTGGCTGCCAGGGTGAACCTGGCTGGGTAACCCACCTGCCGTGTCACCTTCCTGAGCCTCCCTGGGCTCAGTTTCTCCATCTTGTTTTGAAGGGTGGCTGTGTAGTTCAGTGTTTGAACACGAGTAAAGTGGTTAGAACAGGGCCCATTGCGCAGAGCTCAGTGGGCCCCTGTCACCCTCACGGTGTGTGTGTGTCTCCTGATAGTTCACCGGAGCCCAGGCCCAGTCGGGCCTTCTCCACTGTGAGTTCTCAGCAGGTAGCGCAGTCCCTGGCCCTCAGTAGGTATCGGGGGAGTGAAGAGTGAGTGAGCGAGTGTTGAATGTGAGTGGAGCACTGAACCATCTTGTTGATTTAGAAATGGAAAGACTTTGAGTCTCAGGTTAGCTGTGTGACCTTGAGCAAGTTACTCTCCATGTGCCCCAGTCTCATCTCTAACCTGGGGTGGTGATATCGGTCACTAGGAGAATGAGACCGGTGAAATGCCGGGAGGCCGTCCGAGGACTGACAACATGGGCCTCTAGGCTCTTCCTCCTCCCCCGCTTTCGTTGGTAGGAAGATGGAGCGACTGTCCAAGCGTGCCTTTTACCAGCCTGACCCTGGCTTTGAAGCTGCCCCAGGCTGAGAAACCAGGGGCCCCCAGGTCCTGGCTGGGCACCTGCCGCTCCACTGCACACAGTGCCCACGGCAGCAGGGAGCACACGGGTTTCCTATAGCGTAAGTGGCCTACAGTGTCCCCCCTTAGAGCCAACCGTGCCATCTTCAGGCTCTCTTTCTGCAGGCACACTGGTGATTTGCCCGAGCTCTGGGGTGCGGGGTCCTGAAACAGTGCCCACTTTCTGTCTGTCTGTGGCATCTTCCAGGAGTTTCTCAGGATGGGAACACTCAGAGCTCTCAGCTCTTGCTCTTTTTTCTAGGCCAGCCAGCAGAGTTTAGGGGGAGCGCTTTCAAATCAGACCTGGGTTCGGAGTCCAGCTCTGCTGCTTGTTGGCTCTGAAGCCCTGGAAAAGTGAGTATTCTGAGCATCATTTCCCGTCTGCCTGGACAGAGAGCTGTGAGCACAGAACCCGGGACGTAAGGCACAGCTCCTAGGGAGCCCTGGGTCGAGGATCCCCTTTCCCTTCCTCAGGGTCTGTGCTCAGGGCTGTGGGGTCTTCCTGCTGGCTCCTGGCCCCTGCCTGTGCCTGCGGGGCATGTCCTCTTCCTCCTGCTGACCACAGCCTGTTCCCGCAGGCTGATCCTCTCCTGCTTTCTGACAGCTCGAGGGGTTCTGGCGCGGGCTGCCCATGTGGTAAGTGTTCTTGGTATCTCGCCTTCCTTTCTCTACTGGGAAAGCCATTAGCATGGAAGGAGGCTTGGCTGCCAGGCTTTGCTGCATCTGCCACCACCTCTCAGCAGCCACATCCTCCCCACCTGACATCACAGTCAGCCCCTGGCTGCCCACCCCAGCCTCGCGGAGCACGGAGATGTCAGGTGGGACCGAAGAGCTGCGGTCTATCTGGAGGAAGGTGCTTCTTCATCTTTCCTGGCTTTCACGCTCAAAGGTGGAAGAGTGAGGGAGGAAGAGAGAAGTGGGCTTTGGGGTCAGCTTGCCCTGGGCGGGATTCTGATGTCATCTCCCCCGGGAACCCTCTGTGACCCCCTTCCCAGCCTGGCTAAGCTCTCCCTCCTCTGTGCTCACAATGCGCTCTGTAGCCCTCTTTCTGAGCACTTTCACCCGTGTGGTCATCATTTGCTCTGTGCTGTGCTTCTGTGGGCTCCTCGAGGCCTGTCACATTGGGTTCACTCTCTGTCCCCAGAGGAGCCCTGTCCAGGGCCTGGCACGGAGCACCCCCAGGAAGCCGAGGCCCCGCCAGCACTGAGCAGTGCTAGGCCCAGAGGAGGCTCCACAGCCCTCACGTGGGCTGTCGCCCCTCCCTACCTGTGCTGCAACAGTGGCCAGGCAGCGCTTTGGGGGGCCCGGGGCGCACTCATCTCCACACCTGGGTCTCTGGCTCATTCCCCTTACTGCCACATGCTCTGCCAACAAGTGGCATGAGCCATGCTTCTGAAGGAAGGTCTGGAGGGTGTCCCTCCCTGGCGCTCCGTGGGAGAAGAGGGGCTTGACTGGGACCCTGGGAAACGCCGCCTTGGTGCATGTCAGTGGGACAAGGAGAGGCCTGGCGTGGCACTCACACTCCTTGCTCACTCCATGCCCCCACCAGCCCTACAGTGGGCACACGGTAGTGACAGATCTTGTAGAGGAGAAAACTGAGGCTCCACGGTTGACTTGCCCAAGGTCAAACAGATGTGAAGATCAAAACAGATGTCAAGGTCAAACAGATGTGCCAGAGTGAGTCCCACACCCTCCCGCTTTCCCGTTCTGCTCGCCCACCGTCCCTCTTCTTGAGTGGACGAAAGGGACAGCAGAACCCCGAGGAGGTGGCGTTGGCTCTGTCCGCTCTCAGCTCCCCTTCCCTGATGGATCTTAGGAGAGCTGAGAAGACAGTGGGGAGGAAAGGCCAGAGAGATGGGAAATAATGGCCTGATTAGGAGCCTGGCAGCCATCAGGCACGGAGCTCGCTTTCACTGCGCCCGTCCAGCAGATATTTATACAGTACCGGTTATGGCCAAGCCTGACGTGCTTAGTTTCTTTAATCCTCCCATCAACTGTGTGACATAGGTTGTTTTGGTCCCATTACATAGTTGAGGAAACTGAAGTTCAAACCAGCGATAGCACGTCCCCTGGGAGGCACAGCTCTTTTTAGGATCCAGACTCCAGGCTCTGGTTTGTGTGTTCTTCTGGGGTACGGGAAATACTCATGCTAATGTATAGAGGAGTCTAGAGTTAAAAATATTATTTCATTCTTTAACACTGTCCTTGGGTGATTAATTTTCCATGAAGATATTTTTTATTCTAATTAACGTAAACACATGACTTAAAAAGCCGACTGGTTGCACAAGGCGTATTGTGAAAGCCAGCCCTGTCTCCTCCCCCACCGAGTCCTGATCCTTAGAAGAGCAGGGCAAAATTAACGCCCAGTGCCATATACCCGTCTCTCCTGATTGTTCGATGTCAGACGTCATCTATTGACTTCCTGTCTCTACCCTCCTGCTACAGTCAGATCACAATGTTTGGTTAAATCACCACAAAGTTCTTTTGTTGATTTTTCTTATGACAAGTTGAATATTTTTCGCAGCTGAGCCAACTGTGTGGTATGATTACACTTCCCTTCTTGGTACAATTTTTTTCTTTTTTCTAGAGTTAATAATTGCCCTATTTTTTTTTTACTTTGTTTACTTTTCTGTGAACCTAAACTAATTTTTCTTGAACTCTCCACTGAAACTATGATACCCCTCTCAGTACCGCTAAACCCATGTGCTAAGCTCTCCATGTTTGTTTTGTTCTTGGAGACCTGTCCCCTGGCGCTTTCATGGCCCTTCTCCAGTCTGGTCTGTCCATCCTCCAGGCCTGATGCTCAGCTGCTGTCCTGGACCATCCTTCCCATCAACGTGGGCCTGCCACCTGCCTCCCCTCTGTGCTGGATCCCTGCTTCTGGTTCCCCTGTCCTTCTCTTTATAGGTTTACTCCTTCAGTTTGCTGGAGCACATCCTCTAGTGCTTTCCCAAGAAAGAATACATAGGAAAAAAGTATTTTGAAATATTATATGTCTGCAAAATATCTTTCGTCTCTCCTCAAACTTATTGATTATTTGGCTGGATTTAGGATTTAGAATTCTTTTTCCCTTAGAATGTTGAAGATGTTGCTCCTGTCTTCTAGCTTCCCAAAATTTGTATCTGTAAAAATCTCAGTTTCCAATGTTCCTGTTGAGAAGTCTCCTGCCGTATGAATTCTGAATTCCTGATCCTTTGTAAATAACCAGCTGTCTTCTTTTGGGGAGCCTTGGTATCTTCTCTTCAATCTTCAGTGTTCTATAATTTCACGTAATGTGTCCTGATAGTGTTCTTTTGAAATTCGTTTGTAGTGGGCCCTTAGTGGGTCATTTCAGTTCAAAAAAAAAGAAAGAAAAAGAAAAAAATGAGGTCAATTTCTTTTATGATTTCTTTAATAATTCCCCCTTCCATTGCCTCTGTTCTTTTCTTCCAGAATACTTGTTAATTGGAGATTGGGCCTCCTTGACTAGTCTTTTAATTTTGTTTTCTCTCCCATTTTCCATCTCTTAGAAGTTTTGTTCTGCTTCCTGGGAAATTTCCACAATTTTGTTTCCAGTCTGGACCAAACTTCTTTTATTTTTCCAATTACATTTTTAATTTCCAAGAGTTCTTCGTTGTTCTCCGATTGTTCCTTTTTATAGTGTCTTGTTCTTCTTTCATGGATGGACAGTCTTCTTATCTCTCTGAGAATGTTAACTAACACTTTCTTCAAGTTCTCAGTGTTCCCTGCGTTGTTTCTGTTTTCCTCTTTTTTTTCTCTTTTATTTGTTCTAGTCTCTTTCATTTTAAAGGTTTTCCTCAAATGACTGTGCCCCTTGGATTGTGTTCCTATAAGAGTGAGGCCCTAAAGCTGGAGGGACACTTGAGCTCTGAGCGTGGGCTGGGTGTGCTGACTGCTGGGCCTCATGTGGAGAGGCATGGTGGGACCTGCCCAGTTCACTGGGGACCCCTCCAACTACCCGAGTCTTTAGGTCTTTCCCTGGACTTCACTCCCCAGAGGAGACCCTGGAGTCTCCTGATGTGGGCCATGGGCCGAGAGCCAAATCCGAGAAGGGGACCCCTGCCTTCAATAATTTGTGTCTAGGCTTCATGGAATCTTGAGTCCGGAGGCTCCCTGGCTCAAGTTCTGTCAAGAATACAACTTTTGTCCTCTCGGACTGAGGTCCCCTTGGCCATTTGGGGGAGGAGGTATTTAAACAGTGATGTGCTGGGAAATGTTTAATAACCAGCTGTCTGTGGGAGGGGAGTGGGGAAAACCTGGTTTGTAGAATTTGTAGGATTCTGAGGTGTAAATGCTCCTGCAGTGGCCAATTTCAAGCTACCGACATGATATCATCTAACTCATCAAATTACTGAACTCTGTCAGCTCCCCTGAGCCAGCACCCATGCTGCTGGGGCTGAGGTCACATCGCATTGTTCACCAGGGGCTTTGTGCTCATCCCTCCCGACACCGGGCATCTGGACCCCTCACCTCCCCGCCCCTGCCCCCCAGCAGCTGCTCCTTTCTCCTTGGCATCTGCAACTCTGTTCAGTGGTTACCTCTTCACTTCTTCTCGGAATGAGCTGCCCTCTTTCCGCAGCCGGCATTGCCTCTCTTTCCTTGTGGCTTCCTGCCCTGTTCATTCCATCGCCGTCCTTCCAGTGGGTTTCAGGAGTCAAGAGAGATGAATGCGTGTGTGCCGTCTGCCTGTCTACACAGAATCTCCCGCCACTCATAGCTTTTTGGTTTCCTGGTGAATCCACACCCAAGGGAGGTGTGCTCAGATGCCAGATATGCCCGCAGCAGCATCTGCTCTGGGAGCACCCGGGGGAGTGAGGCGGGGGAGGGTGCTCAGTGGCGTCCACTGAGGAAAGCACTCTCTGGACCTCGGGGCTGGCACGTAGGGCGTCGTTCTGCTTGTCCCGTGGCTGTGTGGTGGTTGTGGTGGGCGTGGGCATGGCTGCTGGTTGTGCTGTGGCAAATGTGGTTCTGGGTGTGACGGTGCTGGCAGGGCCAGTGCTGCTGGTCTTTGGGCTCAGGGGGAGAGAGAATAGAGGCTTCAGCGGGGAAACAAGGAAGGACAGGCTGGAACGGTGGGCAGGCCGGTCTGCAGAGGACCCCTGATGCCAGCTTGCCCACTTAGCTTTGCATCTCTAACAGTGGACAGGCGTCACGCTGGGGAAGAGCCCAAGTGGAAGACACCTGTCCAGACTCGTTCTCCAGGGCGGCTTCCCTCTACCTGCCTCGCTGGCGCAAAGCGATTTCATAGCCTGCCTCCCTTCTGGGGCAGGAAATCGCCCGGTGGCACTCGTGAAGGTTTCTGCCATTTCTCGGCTCCCGCTCCCTTACTGCCAGCCTGTAGGCATGCTTAAAAGAGGACATTTCACTCCCGTCACTGTGCCCATTTAGTCAAAATGTTGCTGATGCAACGTGGGCAAACTGCTGAGTCTGCCTTTGGACAAGATTGTACTGGAAAGGCAATTTTAGAAACGCTTCTGTACAGTTCCAGGTAACACGTCTTTCCTTATCGTGGCGAATGCTAAGTGGGACAAGGGAAGTGGATTATCTGGGCTTTGCTTTTGTTTCTCTGTCCTCAGAAGGGTTATCAAATTCCATGTTTTTAGTGATGAAATATTCCAATCAGTGGAGATTCATCCTTGTTTTGAGCCTTGGTTAGGTACGAGAACACCAGGACTTAAAGCCAGGCGCGTCCTTCCTGGCGAAGAGAAACGAAACCGTTTGACCAGCAAAAGCCCGAATGTGGGTGTTTATAGCAGCATCAGGCATAACAGCCAAACAGTGGACACAGCCAACTTAATGTCCCTCAGCTGAGGACTAAACAAAATGTGGTAGATCCCTACAATGGAACATTACTCAGCCATAAAAAGGAATGCAGTACTGACAGAGGCTGAAATGTGGGGGAATGTTTAAGGTTATGCTAAGTGAAAGAAGCCAGACATAAAAAGTTACATATTGCATGATTCCATTTATATGAAACATCCAGAATAGGTAAATCCATAGAGACGGAAAGTGACCTAGTGTTTGTCGGGGGAGGGGGAGGGAAGAGGGGGGAGGGATCGCTAAGGGGTACAGGGTTTTGGTTTGGGATGATGAAGATGTTCTGGAATGAGACAGTGGTGATGTTTGCACAACTCTGTGAATATACTAAAAAACTGGAATTATACACCTTAAATGTGTCAATTGTGTGGTATGTGAAATATATCTCAATAAAGATGTTAAAAAATAATAATTACATAAAAAAGGACCCAGGTGTGCATCCGCCACCCTTGGGCTCTGTGACCTTAGCTAAGCTCCTTAAACTTTCTGCCTCTTGCCCTTTTCTCGTGTAAAATGAGACTCGTGATGCCCACCTGTAGGGACTCTTGTCACCTTTGTGCCTGCCCCTACGTCTTTTGAATGTCCTTCCTGTATGTGGGGAAATTTCCACATGGTGAGTCCAGCCCACCAAAGGCAAAGCCAAAACTCAGTCCCCACCTCCAGCAGCCACAAATCAGATGCCCACACTGTATCCGCTCAGCACCTGCCGTGGGCACTACCAGCCGATATGCTTGCAATCTGAGGGGGGTTTCCGGAGCATCAAGCAGAGAGAGCCCCTCCTTGGGGCTTTGTGGAGCACCACCTCAGTCTCTGTAGTACATTAGTCCCCAAGCACTGTCACCTGCAGTGCCTCAGTCGCCAGGTGAGTGTCAGGTCCCGTATCCACCTGGGTTTCCTTGCAGAATTTTGGTGATGATTAAGTAAGGGCACGTTTGTGGGGCGCCTGGCCTGGTGCCTGCTATTTTACAAGGGACTGGGTAAAGCAAGCTCCTGTCCCTTCCCTCTCTTCACTTTACCAAGGACACCAGCCAGCAGTGTGGCCAAGGGCAGCCCTGTGAGCTGATCCCCTTGGAGTTTAGAGATTCTCTTGAACGTGTGGTCATGGGGGCCGTGATTCCAGGGTGGGTCTCTGATCCCTTTAGCTTCCTGGCACTGCTATGGCCTTGGCCACGATGGTTTCTCTTCAAAGGACTCTTGACACGTTGGCTTTCTGACTCCACCTCACCCCATGTGGAGAGCTTCAGCTCCCTACACTGGAAACCCTTGGCTTCCTGAGCCTCCTAGTTCCTTCCTGGGAAGCCACAGCCCTTCAGAGAGGTTGGGGCTCCTTTGGGCAGGGGGACGGGGCCTCTTCAAGGTGTTGTTCAGTGGCACCCTTTCTTCTGCTTTTAGAGAACAAGAATTGGGGCTGCTCTTAGCAATGCACCATCCAAGAAGACTGAGAGTGAGTCATCCCCGAGACTCTGGGGCCTGTGAATCCCTCAGTGAATCATTTGCTTCTGGCCTGACATTTGAGGGTCCTCAGTTGGCTGAGACAGCCTCGAGGGAGGCGTCAGCATTTCACCAGAGGACACAGCACACAGACCTTCCCCACCCACTGCCCACCAATGCACTGACTCCTTTCCAAAGTCAGGCTAAAGGAAGATTTCCCCCAACACCTCCACCCTTTCCACAAGCTTCTCTCACCTGGGAGGAGTGAGCAGGCTTCTCTGTCCCCATCATGAGAAACAGGACCCTAGAGGAAAGGGGATGGCTTTTGATGAGAAAGGCCTGGGTATGACTCTTGTAGCTGACAACTGAAAATCAGAACTCTTAGTTGCAAGCAACAGAAACATCTTCTGGCCAACTTAAGCAGAAAGGGAATGAATGTCTTAGAAGGATGTTGAGAAAGGGGATTCAGGAGGCTGGGCAGCTGCCAGGACCCCAGGAACCATCTGGTTCAGGTACTCAGCTGTGACCTGTGTCTCCTCGCTCTGGACTCTGACTCTGTGCTGCTGCCGCTATGAATGGTTCTACAGGTCCTGAGTCCTTGGTGTCATTCCCTTGGAGCCCCAGTTGGAAACATCCAGTTGGCTAAGCCAAGGCCATATGCCTGCGCCTCAGTTTCCAGGGATGGGGAAAGAGAGGATCTCCCCTCACCCACAGCATCTGCCAGGACCTGCATCCCACTAATACCTTACATGGGGGAAAGCACTTCCACCCCATGCCAAGAAAGCCAGCAAGTCCTCCGCTCCGTGTGACTGTGGGCCATCATTCAGTCTCTCTGAGCCTTGTTTTCCTTACTGGTAGATGAGTGAAAAGATGACAGTAAGGGTTAAATGGCATACATTTATGTTTAGTACCTAGTGTGACCCCTGGTACAAGAATGCTTTCCACTGATGCTCCGTTCCCTTGGAGCTGCATTTTGGAACCCATGACTGTTATGCTGAGGAGTTAGAGCTTCATTCTCCAGCGCCCTACACACACAAGCACATTCCTCTGAGGGACCATGACATGGTATGACGTGATCAGAGTTGGCGTTAACTAGGCATTTGTATCTTGAGATACTTACAGGCTGGAATTGCAGTCCAGCCTCAAGTGGGCTCCCTGGGACATGAAAGCATGTCCTCTGTTGCTCTTCTCATTGCAGACCACATAATGACTCTTCTCTGAGGCCCAGATCTTCTGGGCGTGTGGTTTCTTTCTGACGTGAGCAGGAGGTACCGGCCTTCCTGCCCACACGAGCATTCCTTTTATAGCTCCTCTTGTGGACTCTGCATTTGGAAAGGTTTTATTGATCACAGTATACTACTCAGAAATAATTAATCCACCATCCTTACTAAGTAGGGAAGGTTGGCCCCGTTTTGCAGATGAAATTGCCAAATACAGTACCTGGCACTAACGTCCTGGCTGCTCCATAAACATTTTCTCAGCAAGTGAGAGCACATGCAGCCGGGGCCGGGGAGGTTCAGCGTCTCGTCCCGTGTGCAGGGCTGGCCAGGGGCAGAACCGCCATGTCTGTGGGCTCTCAACGGCTGAGCCGGGGGGCCGCCCCCCACCCCCTCCCCCAAGGAGGTTGGACTAGTTTGTCTCCAGAGGCCTCTGCATGGCCTGGAGTTTTCAGACTGATGGGAAAGAAGGCAACACAGTCACCCCACCACCCTCATATTCCTCAAACCCACAGAAACTCCCGAGGGAAAGCGCACGTTGGGGGACGCCTGCTCTGCATCTGGGCCGAAAGCTAGGGGCCCCGTCCACCAGGCAGGCTTGGGGGAGTCTAGAGAGTTCGGTGTGGGTCGGAGCCCAGAGGGGGCAGGGATAGAGCTCTGGTCTGACCCTCACCAGCTATCCCACTGGGTGCCCAATTAGGAAGTGCCTCACTTGGGTTCCTTCAGGCCTCTGGGCCCCCAACATGAGGAGCCCTCCCTGGACGGGGGCCCGACAAGGGATGAGTGAGTTCCTGTGAAACTCGCTAGGGTTGTCACTGCTCTGGATGGGCGTGGTAGGATGGCTCCAGTGCCAGCTCCTCCAGCTCCTCGGCCTCCCACGGTGAGGCCCCGCATGCTGGTTGCACTGCAGACTCCTGTCCTGTTGGGTGGCGGGTTGTGAGGATGAGGTAATGTCTGTAGAGCCCATGTGTGCAAGGTCCCCAGGGAAGGAGCTGCTGCTGTTCCTGCCGATCCGGGGGGTGGGGGCTAATGGTGAGGTCCTGACGTTTTGTGTGCAGACTGGGGACTTACTGGGGAAAGGTACGTGGGGGAACATCTTGCCTTCATATGTGGTGAACTCACTGAAGTTCAAATGCCATATTTGGACAGCATTTATTTCAGATTGTTGCCAAAGTGACTGTTATAAAAATCCCTGCTGCAGCGTGGTCCTCCTGGGGGGCCGTGGCTCCAAGATGAGAAACTAGAGGGCGCGTTACATCTTTCTTGAGAAATAAGTCTGCCTTCCCAGCTATTTAGTGGGCCTTTTAAACGTCTCCCCTGAGGAAGAAGGGTTTGAAGTCATTTAACAGTCGGGGGCTCTGTGTCCCCTACGAGAACACGGAGAACCTGTCCATCCCGTTGCTTATTGGAAGTCACCTACGTGGAGTCTCATGTGGTTCATCTGCTGTAGGATCCAGCTCTGCTTTCCTCCCCAAGGATGGGTCTGTTTCCTCTCTTCTGGTAGAAAGCAGCAAATCCCCTTCAGGTTTTCCTTTGCACGCTGGCCCCGGGAGGCTCCAAGCCAGGTGTGCAAGGCTGGTCACAGCAACTGTGCGGAACGTAGTGCTTTTGCCCAGTGCCGAGGACCCTGCCTTCAGGCAGTGGGGGCTCACGGAGCATCCGTTGAGTTGTTGTATTTGTCTCCCTCCTCCACTAGAATGAGTGAGGCTGTGTGTTGTCTGGCTTGGGGTTGGTGGTTGTTAACTGCTGCATCCCCAGTGTCTAGAGCAATGCCTGGCAAGCAGCAGGTATGCAGCCTCTGTATTTGTTGGAAGATTTTGTTCCTTCATCTCTGGGTCTCCTGTAACCACGTGGACTGGGGGCAGGCAGGAGGGCAGGCTGCAGCTGTTTCCGGGGTCTGATGCTGTCAACTGTTGTTTGCAGCTCCATGCGGTCCACACCCATTTTTTTTCTTTTTTTATATTGTGATGAAATATACATAACATAAATTTACCATTTTAACCATTTTTAAGTGTACAGTTCTGTGGCATTAAGTTCATGCACATTTTTGTGCAACCATCACCACCAGCTCCAGAACTTTTTTATCTTACAAAACTCAGACTCTATGCCCGTTAAACACTCCCCATTCCCCCTCCCCCAGCCCCTGGCGACCACCTTCTACTTCCTATCTCTATGAATTTGCTGGCTCTAGGGACCTCATATAAATGGCATCATACAGTATTTGTCCTTTCGTGACTGGCTTATCTCACTTAGCCTGGGACGGGCATTCCAGAAGTGGTACTCTCCAGGCTTGCGAGCATGTGTGTTGTGGGGATTAAATGAGAGGCTGTTTTCAGAAGTCCGTATAAACAGGAGAGCTCTGTGAAGGCCTTCATGTTCATTGCTGCCTCGGGAGCCCGGCCGCCTGCCAGCGGGTATGAGCTGTGAGAGGAGGCTCGACCTCCCTCCTGGACTTCAAGGTTCCTGGACTCCCTCGTCTTCAAGGTTCATCCGTGTCATAACATGTGTCGAAATTTCCTTCCCTTTTAAGGCTGAATAATATTCCATTGTATGGATAGACTGCATTTTCTTCATCTGTCTATCTGTCTATGGACACCTAGGTTGCTTCCATCTTAGTCCACACACACTTTAACAAGCGCCTATCAAATGCCCACTTCTTAGCTAATGAGACTGCTTCATCCTTTTTGAAACGTGGTGGACTATATATTGATACACACATAAGCCATAAACTCTGCCAGTGGACCTACAGGATTGTAAGGTATCACACTTAATTATCTAGATTATTCCAGGCTGACTTGGCGCCAGCCATGCCAGAAGGTGACTTCACAGCTTCCCCGAGAACTTCCAGAGGGTAAGGGGTTAGGCTGCCTGTAGATAGGAACTAGCACATTCTGTACACCGTGGACCAGACGCTGTGGTGTGTGCGCACTGTGCGTAAGAGAAGTGGCTGTACCCCCTGTGTAACAAGAGCAACAGAGGCCCAGAGAGGGAAAGGACTGGCCCAGGGACTCACAGCCAGGCAAGGGGAGAAGCCCTGGCCTCCCTTACACCCACCCAAAGTCCATCCTCCTGGTCCTGCTGCTTATCTGGCCTCTTAGAGACATTTTTTTTTTTTAAAGATTTTATTTTTTCCTTTTTCTCCCCAAAGCCCCCAAGTACATAGTTGTATATTCTTCGTTGTGGGTCCTTCTAGTTATAGCATGTGGGACGCTGCCTCAGCGTGGTTTGATGAGCAGTGCCATGTCCGTGCCCAGGATTCGAACCAACGAAACACTGGGCCGCCTGCAGCGGAGCGCACAGACTTAACCACTGGGCCATGGGGCCAGCCCCCCTCTTAGAGACATTTTTAATTGCTAGGCTTCATTATTTGAGTGGTGATCAAATCCTCGATCACTTTTATGCTCTATTCTTTAAATGAGAATAGCGACATACTAAACCTTCATTTCCATAGTAAATCATGCTGTTATCCTACAGCTGTGGAGCCAACCCTGACTCGGAGAGGCACTTCCTGCGTGTGTCCATTATCCACGGAGAACAAATACATCTTCTGTCCCTGTCATCGGTCCATTTAATTCATTCTTTTGACATATATTGAATACCTTTACGTGCCAGGGATGTAGCAGTGAACAAATCTGCCACATCTCTGCCCTCCGAGCCCACATTCCAGCAGGGAGGACAAACCAGGACAGACAGACAAATCTCAGGTGGTGGCAAGGGCTAGCAGGTGGCTGGAAACAGGGTAGGCAGGGAAGGCTCCCTGAGAGGGTGACACTCAGCAAAGACCCGAGGAAGGCCACGTCCAGCCAGGGGATGTGACAGGAGGGACATTCCAGGCCGAGGAGGGAGCACATCCAAGTGTCTGGGTGGAAACAGCCAACTGTGATGTTCCCGGACCAACAGTTGGACCCTTGGGCTGGAGCAGAGTGATGGGGGCTGGGGAGCGGGCAGGTCACCGACGGCCTCCAAGGATGTTTTATGATTTGGCTCTTACTGTAATTTTCCTCCAACAAATCTTTAAGAGAAGAAGAATGGACTTTGGGGCCAGGTGTTGAGAAACCGCAACCGTTGCTGTTGATTACCTACTGTGTGCCGGAGGCTGGGGCTTCAGAGTCCTGTGGGAGCTCAGGTGCTGGTGGGAGGGAGGGAGAAACAAACAGCCGTGTGGGAGTGCTCAGCTCCCAGGAAGGAGGCACACCTAGGACGGGCCTTCTGGAAGAGGCACTCTCCAGGCTTGCGAGAATGCGTGTCATGGGGATTAAAGGAGAGCCTGTTTTCAGAAGTCGTATAAACAGGAAAGCTCTGTGAAGGGCTTCATGTTCATTGTTGTCTTGGAAGCCGTGCCGCCTGCCAGCAAGTGTGAGCTGTGAGCGGAGGCTTGGCCTCCCTCCTAGACAGACCGAGTCTGCAGGGGCTGTTTGCCCAGGACCACAAGCCCCGAGAACGGTCCTGGGGCGGGGAGCAGGTTTGCGGAGCTTCAGGACACGCCTTGTGTATTTTTGAGGCAGCCGCCACATCTCTGGCTAAAGAGCTGATGCCCTGGATGGTTGCAGAAAAGTGATAGGATTTTCTAGGACAAAATGCCCTTCCCGAAAGCCAGGCTTTGAGGAGGGCTCGCCCTACAAGGTGAAAAGATCATCTGCTGTGACCCACACCTCCCTTCTATGAGCACCAGAGAGGGACCATGACTTGGCCAGAGTCACGCATTCCTAGATACTAAGCCATCCTTCCATGTGAGCAATCACCTACAATGCAGACGCCACAAGCTCCCCTCCCTCCTCATCTTGCTTATCTGGAGAGAAAGGAGGCAGCTCCAGGACGGTGCAGAAATGATGCCAAGATAATCATTGAGCATAGGTTTTTGGGGCAAACATATCCATTTATAAATCTGGCCTTACTGTGTTGATTTCAGAAAACTTACATAACCTCTCTGAGCCTGGATTTTCCCATCTCAGCAGTGCCAGACCCCTGCCTTGCTGGCTTCTGTGGGGAATCAACTGGCATAATGGATACTGAAGGACTTGCCCCTCTCGCTGGCACGGAATAGTCAGTCAATGCTTGCCACTGCTTTGTCTACTTACGTACTTACCTACTCCTTCCTGATTTTACTGTGGGGGTTGGGAAGGCAGAGACCACTTGTGTGACCAGGGCAGGCCACTTAGCCTCTCTGGGCTTCCCCATCCTCATCTGTAAAATGAGGTGATCTCGGCACCTGCTTCGTAGGGTTGTGTGAGGCTCGAGGCGTTTGTGTGCTCCAGATGTCTAGAACAGGGCTGGGGGAGGGCTCTGTAGGCGTTAGCTGCTCCAGCCACCAGTCTTCTCATCACTATTGTCATCATTAGCTCCAGCCTGACCTTCGTCCACCTGTCGTGGGGATGAGCGAGCCCAGATGGCCCAACCGTAGAGAGCTGGCCGGCGAGGGTTCCCCACGCGTGCGCTGTGGCCCTGCTCGCTCCTCTCAGTCCGAGAGTAGCTGGGCAGGGAGAGCCCCATGTGATGAAGTGGGCAGCTGGCCAGTCCCTGCCATACCCCTGTGCCTGGCCCTCAAGGTCTCAGGGGCTGGCCCTGCCAGCCTCATCCATGAAACAAATGTGGAAAAGGGGAAAAAATCACTTCACGTGTCCTAGATTCCTAGGCCCATCGTGTGCTCCTGGCCCCCCTTGCTCGGCACCCTCTGCCACCTGCCCAGCTGACAGGAGGGCAGCTGGGAGCTGCCTGGGACCCACGTTGCACCGGGCCTGGCCTGGAGGCTCCCCAGCATCCTTCCCATGAGCCCTGCTCACTTACACTGCTCAGCAGGGTCTCCATCACCTGTGACTGGATGTAGCTTCCAGACATGGGCCCTGCGAGGATTACGGAACAGCACGCACGTACAGGTCCAGGTACAGAATCCAGCGACGATTGCTGCCACGTGCTTGAACTTCTGCTCCCAGCTCAGGGAACAGACCACAGTTTCTCACTTCCCTTGGCCTCCAGCTGACCCAGTGTCTGGTCTGTGTGTCTAGAAGGCCCTGAGCAAGTGCTTGGTAAATAGACAAATGCTTATTAATAGTAGATGTTCCATTTTATAATACGATTTGGCACATTTATTAAAGAAAGAGTGATGTACAGCTTGCTTCTGAAGAAACTCCTTTTTTCCATAAAACTGCCAAAACCCCCATTGCGCACCAGGAACACACTTCTCATTTCTTCTGCCCCGGGGCTCCCCAGGCTGCATCACTGCAGCACGCATTGCGACAGCCTCTCTCATTTTGTTCCCGCAGAATCCGGGGCCCCTGCAGCGTCATTGGATTGGCCTCCGTGGAGGCCTCCGTCGAGTAGGAGCTCCACGTGGTGGGGGGACGAGCCTGTATTCACCACTTGCAGGAGGAGCAGGGGAGGGCCAGGGACGGCTGCTGGCCAGAGAAAGAGGCCCCATCCCCATCGTGGGACGGCCCCATAGTGAGGCCTCTCCTCCTGGAAGGACAGTTGGGTGGGACCACACAACTTCATAGCTCTTCCAGACCCTCTAGCTCAACCCTCAGTGGACAGATGAGGAAACTGAGTCCCAGAGAGGAAGGGCTGACCCAAAGATTCACAGCCAAGCTGTGATCCCAGCCCAGAGCCCCTGCCTGGGTGAGGGTAAAAGCAGGCCCAAGACCACGTCAGCTCAGTGCTGACCACCCAGTCCTCGGGCTGCAGAGCAGGTGGTTACTAGAGAACGGAGATGCAGAGGTGCTGAGTGCCGTGCTGGGACCCCACAGCTCACAGCCGTACAGGCAGCAGAGGCTGTCAAACAAGTGGGAGTTATGCACTGAGGGCAGCAATTAGGTTGTGTTTGCCTCAGTGTCGCCACACAGCCCTGCACAGAGCCGGGCTAGGTAAACATTTGACGAATGGATGACTGAGCCCCACCCCACAGAGCCACCAGGCCTTCCAGGAGGCTGCTTGGCTCCACTCCTTCCACCGCTAGTCCCAGTAGGTGGTTCTTGCTGCTGTTCTAAGAAAGAGCTCACGGGAGCCCCTCCATGTTCCTTGCTCCGGGGCTCGGTGTGGATGGTTGGAGATGGTGTAGTGTTTCATGGTGATGATGAGGAGCGAGGAGACAGGTCTGACAGAGCCCTCTGAGAGGACATGGACCCTTTGGAAGCCAGTGAGAATGCTGCTTCAGGCAGATTGAGGGGCTGCGCTTGATGGGTGTGCGTGTCTACAGAGTTATCCGTACCTGCACAAAGGGCGGAAAGGGCCTTCCAGAAGATGTCCAAGTCCTCGTCCCTGGGAACTTGTGGATGAGGCCATATGTGGCCCAAAAAGGGGGTCTTTTCAGGCGGGATTAAGTTAAGGAACTTGAGATGAGATTATCCTGGATTATCTGCGTGGGCCTTAAATGCAATCACATGTGTTGTTAGAAGAGCGAGGCCGAGGATGATGTGACACTGAAGAGGAGAAGGCCGTGTGACCCTGGAGGCAGAGATGGGAGGGATGCAGCTATAAGCCAGGGAATGCTGGCTGCCACCAAAGGCTGGAAAAAAACAAGAAACAGAATCTCCCCTGGGGTCCCCGGAGGGACTGCGGCCCTGCTAGCATTTTGATTTCGTCCCAGTGATACTGAGTTTAAACTTCTGGCTCCAGAACTGTAAGAGAATAAACTTCTGTTGTTTCAAGCCACCAGGTTTGTGGTACTCTGTTAACGCAGCCCTAGGAAACCCTTACGTGTTCCCATATTGACTTATGAAAGGGAAGTCCAGGATCCGGAGTTTCAGAAGATAACTGTCGGAGCACTGGCTCACACAGTCTCAAGTGGATCAGGGGTAATTATACCCTTGGCAGGGCTGACCCCTTCAGAGCAGAGCTCCTGAGATAGCCACACCTTGGGCGGCACCCCTCCAGCCCTCCCTACCACCCCGCTCTGAAAAAAACGAAACAGATCAGCGATCGGAAGCAACCGTTGCTGTAGCTCAGATCCTCATCTTCTCATCCTGGGTGAGCACAGCAGCCCTCTCTGGTCTCCTGCATCCTCCTGAGCATCCACCACAGAATCGGGGGCCTGAGACTGGAACCGACCTACCAGGTGACTGAGGTCGGGTCCTCTCCTGAGGACCAGCATCACTGAGTGACCTGGGGGACCCCCAGACAGTGCAGAGTTGGGCTCCGAGCACCCCGAGAAGCCCAGGGCTCTGCTCACGGGCTGGCTTTTGTGAATATCCCTGTGAGCAGCATGGAAAGGAAAGACATGTCCCAAGCAAGCCCGTCTCGAGCTTGTACTGAGTGTGTCAGGTCCTTATAGACAGTAGTTTGAGCCTAGCCCCCGCCTCCTCTGTTGGGTTTAGCTCAGTGACTGTTCGCCGCAGGCAAATGACCCTGAGCGTCCCCATGCTGGGCTCCCTCTCTGCTCTGTGTTCCGTTTTGAGGATCCATCTTGGAGTGGTAATTGGCTCGTGCATGGCTGGTTTTCAGTTCCAAAGATGTGCCTCCCACCTCTGGCATCTCACCGGGGCCAGGCGAGCATCATCAGCTCTGATGGCTTCCCCACACTTTGTGTGCTCTGTGTTTCAGGTTAGTTTGTGGATTGTTTTTCAGATAATTGAAAAGGATGCTTTCAGACGCTAAATGATGGTGTAAGTGCTCATCAAAGTGTCCACTTACTGATGACTTCACCTCTCCCACCACCCCCACCGCCCCTCCTACCCAGCTTTGATTACAGATCCTATCAGCTGCATTGCCTGGCAATTAAGCCTTGTGAGGCCCAGGGGAAAGCTATGCTTGAATCATGGAAGGACAGGCTGCTTGAGCTGGAAGGGTCCCTGGGGAATTATCTGGCCAACGCCCCCTTCTTCTGGGCAGTGTTTTGAGATCTCTGTGTCCAGGAGAAGCGTGGTGTCTTGCTGAAGGGCCCCTGGAGGGGTCACTGCAGATGCGGGGTGGCAGCCGATCTCTCCCGACTTCTCAGCCAGTGGCCTTTCTCCTGTCACAATTGCTGGGTAGACGGGGTCATGGACAGGATGCAAACCTGGCAAAGAAGAAAAGGATTTGCCTTGGAGCCAGGACACCTGGGCCCCCATCCCTGTCCCACCATGGCCTGTGGGGACCTGGACCAGGCTGCTTCACCCCCTGAGCCTCGGGCATAAGAGCCCAGCTAGGTATAAAGAATCAACTTCTGTACATGGCAATTGTCTTATGTCTTCCCGAAGAACCCCCACCAATCCTTCTTCCCAGGGAGCTGAGAAAACCAGTGAGTTAGGGTATGAGAAGTGTCCAGCACATAGCAGGTACTTCATAAATCCTGGGTCCCGTCTTTGTCCCCTTGCTCTCTTCACCCAGGCTTCGGAGAGGAGCAGATGTGCTTCCTCAGGCCGTGGGTCCCACGTCAGATCACTCTCGGGATGGACACAGCCTCGTGAACAGCCTTAAAAGAGTAGTGAGTTCTCAGCAATTCAGTGCTGCTCGTTTGGAACGTGAGGTTGCACAGTCATTTTGTGTGTCTTTATTTAGCACTCACCCCTGCCAGACCCTCTGAGGCTCAGCCACCAAGAGCTCCCAGGCAGAAGCAGCATCTGCCCAGTGATGCAGATGATCGCCTCCCTTATTGTGCCAGCCCCGTACCTGAGAGAGAACAGAGGGGCAAGCATGGTCTGCAGGACCTGGGGAGACATGGTGGCAGGCTCTGTGTTGGGAGCCAGCCTGGAGAGGATGGCCAAGTCATCGTCCTGCTCCTGGGGAGCACATGGTCACTGGGTGGGTTCACAAAATATGTCTCAGGAGAGCCTGGCATTGAGTTGTGTTTGGGATGCTGCATGTTAACCAAGCTCCTTGTGGGGCGCACTGTCCCTTGGTAGTCAAGGCTTGAGGAAGTCCTCCACGTGACGAGGGGCGTCGCTGTTTGGAACCCTCTTTTCCTGATATGCCTGATTTGACAGCAACCTTGGACAACCCTGCTGGACTTGTGTGTTAGTCAGGGGCCTCCCTGGGCAGCAAGTGCCCCACGACAGCTGTGCTGGCGAAAGCTGGAGGCGGCCAGGGTGAGCAGGAGGGGTTGGCTGTGGCGGTGCCCACTGGGAGGGTTGTTGTGGGTTGTGTCAGGTGGGCGTCCAGGTGCTGGGAACACGGCCATGAGCCAAACCAAGTCTCTGAGCTCCTGGAGCTCACTTCCAGAGGGCTGGGGGACAGACAGGACACGAGGGATGTCTGTCCAAGGGCGCCAAGCACAATGAAGAAAAGGGAGCTGGGGCCGGCTCATCAGGGAAAGTCTGTCATGGGAGACCTGCAGGAAGGAAGGAGAGGAACGTTTGGGGTGTGCAAAGCTTTGCATTGGGTGGGTGCTTGTGGGCCACGTGGTGGAACCTGTGCTCGTAGACAAGAGGGTAACAGGAAAGGAGGGCACAGAGGCTCCGGGTGCAAGATCCAGAAGACCCGTGCAGTCCTGAATGCAATGCTCAGGTGTTCCCCCAAATAGTCCCATCTCCTTTTTCAGACTCGATCCGTAGGATGAACTGCCGTTTCTCCAGTTTGGAGCTGCCTGAGCAGGACGGGGACAGGGCTCACGGCCCTCCCCTTCACGTGCTGCTTCTAAACATGCAGACCCTCGGTCATGCCTGGCCCTCAGGGGCCCTGCCCGTGGGGCTTTGTGACTGGTTCACTGAGGCCGGGGGGCTTTTAGAGGCGGGGAGTGCAGGCTCCTCCCTCCAGGAATCAGCAGCAAAGGGTCCTGTCTGATGGGGGTGCCATGGCAAGGCGTCCTGTCTGAAAGCGAGCCGGGGTGGTGCCGCTGCACAGGGTGTAGAGGCCATGCGGGGATGACATGTTGTGCAGAGGGGCCCCCAGGATAGACAGAGCGGGCGCAGAGCGAGGAGCAAGTATGGTGCGTCTGGGGGCTGAGCTGCATCAGGGCAGCCAGAACCTGGCCGTGACTTTGTCCTGCAGAGGAAGGGAAGCTGTTGAGGGTCCTTGACAGAGTGGGACGTGGTCAGGTTTGCCTTTAGAAAGCTCGCTTTGCCCCAGAACCAGCTCTGGGCCCTTGGGCAAGTCACAGAAGAGCCCCATCCATAAGATGCTCCCTCTGAGGTGGGACCCTGCACCCCTCACCCAGCTTAGTCTTCATAGCAACCCTAGGAGGTAGGAATTATGTCCCCATTTGAAGAGGGAGAACACTGAGGCTCAGAGAGGTTAAGTGTCTGATACACAACCTGGTACATGCAGAGGTAGGATTTGAACATGGCTTCTCCGCCCTTGTCAGCTGGGCTGCCTTGGACCCTTGGCTGGGTGCCCAGTGCACTGCAAAGCCAGACCCAGTGACTCACTCAGCCCAGGCAGCCCAGAGTCCTGTTGGCTCTGAGGCCACTGGGAGCTATGCTATGGAGTTGCCCTCCCAATAGCCAGCTCCTGGGCCCCTGATAGATGATGGCGTCAGGAAGCCCTTTGTCACTCTTTGCTTCCTGTGAACGATGATTTTATTCAACTGCTGTTGATTGTAGTCTCTGGACAAATAGGATTTAAAGTCCCACAAAAGAGGCACTTTGTCCCAGAGGTGGTGCAGCTGATACCAGCTCTAGTTGGCCCGTGAATGCCAGCTCTGCACTGTGTCGTGCAGAGGATGGGGGTGGTCCCAGGCCTGCATCCACTGAGCTCCTGCTACCTACCTCCCACGTGGGTGCGATATGCTGAGGTCTTGCTCTGTGCAGGGGCTGGAATGGGGGCCTCTTCACAGACAGGAGAAGCAGGACCCCCAGGCTGGTGACCCCAGCTCCTGTGTCCTGGCCCCAGGCTGCCCTTCGAGCCTCATGCCCAGGCTCCTACCAGCAGGCTGCTGCTCGGCTCACTGGGGCCTTACTCTCCTGCACACGCACACATACATACACAGACCCCACATATGTGCATGCATGCCTGTGCATGAGTGCATGTGTGCAGGTTGCAGAGGGTGCTTGCGGCTCGCCAGCCCCGGAAGATCTGGGACCCATTTCTCATCAGGATGTGTCGCGTGCTCCCTACAAGCCCTGTGTCCTTCTTCTGCATCGAAGTCTCTGTACTTCAGCACTATGGATGTTTAGGGCCACAGACTTCTTTGTTGGGGGCAGTTCTGTGCCGTGTGGAGTGTCCAGCAGCACCCCTGGGCTTAACTCACTTGATGCCAGTGGCACCCCTCCCCCAGACATGATAACCAAAACTGTGTCCAGACATTATCAAGTGTCCCCAGGGCTGGGAGGAGGCAGAACCACTCTCTCTCCCCCTTCTAGAACCCCTGCTATGCACCCTGCACCCTTTGGAATGCTCCCAGCACCTTGAGCCCCAGAGCAGAGACCCCGGCCTCCCTCTGCGCCAGCTGCAGGGCCTGGAACTCGGGGCGCGCCCAGCAAACGCTGGTTCCCGGATCTTGGTACCCCACACTATGCTCCTTCACTCCGCCCCATGGCACCTCTTGCTGGAGAACAAAGCAGCCCTCCTTGTGTCATTTACTCTCAGATCACAGTTTTTGAAAATCTAGGCGGTCGATTCAGAACTTCTGAATTTGATTAGTGGAGCTGAGCTCTTTGGCGTCAGCGTTAGCAGAGCACTTGGGTTCCTGTTCAAACAGGGCTAAACTTATCTTTGGGAAAAGAGACTGTGTTTGAGGCCTAATCATAGGCATTAAAGCCATTAATTAGTAATAAGATTCAATTTCCCGGTGTCCTTGTCCGTGTGTGTGTCCTGATGTAGAGATTGTGCTGCGAGCGTTTTCCACAGATGCATCGACAAACACCTGCTGTCCCAGTTCAGCAGCGACATGTCATAATGTTCCCCAGCCGCCCAGGCCCCAAATAACCCCATTACTGAGAAAGATGATCCACACCAAATGTCCTGCCTGCATTGGGAGGGGTGGCAGAGGAGAGAAAGCAGGAGAGGGCCGCCAGCGGAGCCCTCCTTAATCAGATTACTGATTCCAAATGTTCCAGTTGAGGCCTGTTAATAAAATGGATGTGCTCGGCCCAGAGGTGAGATCTTGCTCAATAAGGCTACCTTTCTGTCCTCCCTCAATAACACGAATCTCTCAGTGTTGCAAACCGCCCCCATCTGCCACCACCTGCCTCCCTCTGGGGCCACGTCAAAGGTGTGCTCGCCTTTCCTTGCAGCCCAGGAGACGGAGTGAGCAGATAGCCAGGAGCATGTGCTACGTCCAGCCAGGGTGGGAGGCGGTGTGGACAGTTGGAAAAGGGAGGTCTGGGTGCCTGGGCCCCAGGGGCCTTTGCCCCCTACGCTGCCTCCCCCCACCAGCTGGGGGAGCTGCGGCTTCATATTGACCCGCCCCTTCTCCAGCCACCTCAGACGGGCACGAGGATCCTGACGATGCAGGCGTTTCGAGGTTTTGCACTGGGTGATGGCCAGAAAATGCAGGACCTCTAGGAAGCCCTCAGCGAGGCATGCAGCTCTTCCCCCTGGTAGTGTGGCTCAGCTGGGCTCAAATTTGAGTAGCCTAGGGGTGATGAGGCTGAGTCTAAACAAGCCTGTGATGGTGGGTCTGCTGAGGTCCTGTGATGGGCATGGCGGTGGACTGGGCAGTGTGTACACCTCAGCCATATCCACAAAGCTTCCAGCGAGCCTGGGGGCCGGGCAGGGGAGACTGTGTGACCTCACCCGCTCTGCCCGTGGCAGCACAGCTCTGCAAAAGCCCTCACCTGAGGTCCCGTGCTGGCCCTGTCCTCATGCCTGTGAGGAGGCTGTGGTGCCCGCAGAGGAGCATAGCTGATGGGAACAAATGCTTAAATGAGCCATGTGCTTCCCCACACAAGAGCTCCAGGCTCGATATTTCTGGTGCGTTTTTATAATTTTCTGATGTTTAGATTAACGTTCATGCTGATTTTAGCTGTACTGTGCTCTTAACTCCCATGATTTTTTTGCGTCTTAGTGTATAGAAAATTTCTCAGAATCAAATGTTTTGTATTTTGACTTTCTTAAAACAAAATGCTCTTCATTTGGACTCTTCTTCCAAACCCCTCTGGTCTAAGCTGCAGAGTGTCGGCAGGCTGGCCCCTGGATGTGGTTTTGTCCCTTGTGGAGCCCTGGGATCAGGGCCCACCTGGAAGCCCCAGGAAGGTGGGCAGCCTAGGGTATGATCTAAGGGTTAATCTGCTTACACATGATGGGTTGACCTTGTGTGGGGCGAGGGCTGTGGGTCGTGAGTTCTGTCCACTCCAGATGAGTGGTTTGAAACTGCCCTGGGGTTTCCCCCTCTCTTCCCACCCACCTCTCTGCTGGGTCTGTTCTTTCCCTGGAGAGGAGGATGGGAAGTGAATGGAGCCCAGGCCCAGCACAGGCCCCTACTGGAACGTCCACAGCCACCACCACTGCACGTGGACGGCCGCCCTAGGACCTGTGAGAGGGGAGCTGGATTTGCGGCCCACTCAGCCTGAGGCCAACTGGGTACCCTGGGAGAGGCTCCCACTCTCTCCGAGCTTCAGTCTGTTCCCATGAAGCCTGGGGTCATCGTGGCTCCCAACTCAGTGAGGCTGGGATGGGGAGGGAGGGAGAGTGTGCGTAAAACTCATGCCCTGGGGCCAGCCAGGTGGCCCAGGAAGGATCCAGGTGGCCCTTACCATGACTTCCACAGTGCCAGTGGTTGTCGGGAGTACCCACACCGGGTTCTGATGGCATTGCCTGGCGGCCGTCTCGGCCCCAAGACTGTGGAACGCCCCTTGGCCGGCTGAGCCGGGTGAGTGCCAGCAGCAGGAACGTCCCGAGCCAGGAGTCTTCCCTGCTCCTCGCCGTGCTCTCTCCCTGAGCAGCCCATCTTTGCCCTGCCTGATGGTTAACAGTTTTGACAGGCCAGGCTATTTTTAGAAACCTGTTTCCACTCCTTTTCCCTCTGGGAAAAGGAAAGCAAGTTAAATTTTAAATTAACTCCACATCCCCTCCTCCAGCAGACAAGGTGGCCACTCTGGGTGTGAAGCCTCACAGGAGGCCAGGCTGGGAGGGTCTGCCACACACTAGGCTCCTCTAGGAACACTCGCATCTGTGATCTGGGTGGGGTCCTGTCGGAGGAGGTGTTGTCACCGCCATTGTAGTACTCGGCAGAAACAGGTTCAGGGAGGGCAAATGGTGGGTCTGCTGAGGTCCTGTGATGGGCATGGCCGTGGACTGGGCAGTGTGCTTGTTGGGGTCACATGGCCAGGAGGGCCAGGGCCTGGTTGGGATTGGGCCATCTGGCTCTGAGTCCAGTGCCCTCTGCCATACCTGGGAAGGGGTTGGCAGCAAAGGAGAACCCCACGGGGGTGAGGGTGAGTGCCTACAGTGGGCGGGCCCTCCTCTCACCTCCCAGCAGCCTCCATGCCTTCCAAAGCTCTGTTGGCCCCCCCCCCCCCCGCTTGTTTGGTGCTGATGATGGAGCGAGGCAGCATCAAGGTCTTGACCCCGATGTTACCAGGCACACCTTGAGGTGCAGCCATGAAGTCACAAGCTGATCCAAGTCAGTCACACTGTGGAGCAGCTTTCCCACGGGGCCCGGTGAGCACACGGAGGTCCCTGGGCAGAAACTGGCCCGTGTGCAAATAGGCAGGTAGCTCCTGGCCCCAAACAGGGAAGTGTTAAGATCCACAGCTTAAAAACAATGAAGTTGATTTGAAAAACACGTTTAAAGTTGACATTAATTAGTCACCAATTTCTTTTACTATTAACCTGATAAATTTAGAAAAAATTGAAACATGTATCAATGTCTTTAACTTGGCCCGTTTATAGTTAAGCTTTCCATGATGCCCTTTTCTGCTCTGGGGTTGGCAGTGAGACCCAACCTGGGGAAGAAGTCAGGTCTCGTAACCGAGGTCCTCGTCCTCAGAGCTGTGATGAGGATGAAAGCCCCTAGTGACAGCAAAGCCCGCCCCGCTGGGGCCCTCCCCTCCAGCCCCCTCTCTGCTCCGCTGTAACACAGACAGGAAGCAGCTCAACCACTTGTAAACAAGAGTTTTCCTCCTCAATTCAAATTAAGCAGTGACTAGCTTTTCCCCCAGGCCCTGGCTGTACTCCTTCCCGTCACTTTGATGCTTTTTCATAGAAGAGGCAGGGCCTTCCTGGTGCTGGTAATAAAAGTGAATGTCGGCGCCCTGGTTGACTCAGTCTCTGAATTTCTTAGCAGCTTTGTTGAGGTCTAATGCCACATAATAAACTAAACATATTTGAAGTGTGCAATTTGATAAGTTTGGACAAATGTGTACACTGGTGAAGCTGTGGTCACTCGAGTTTCCTCTTGCTCCTCCACGAAGCCTCCTTCCTGCCCCTCCCCATGCGCCTCCAATCGCTGATCTGCTCTCTGTCGCTGTAGGCTAGGTGCACATTCTAGAGTTTTGTGTAAGTAGGTTCTTACATTCTCTACTCTTTTGTGACTGGTGTCTTTCATTTTGAGGTTCATTTATGTTGAGTGTGTCAATAGTTTGTTCCTTTTTCTTGCCGATAGCATTCCATTGTATGCACATGCCATGATATTCCTTATCTGTTCACTTGTCCACAGACATTTGGCTTGCTTCCAGCATTTGGCTACTAAAAATAAAGCAGCTACAGCCATCATGTAAAAGTCTTTATATAGACACGTGCCGTCATTTATGGGGAGCCACTGCCTTGGAGCAGACTTGTTGGATCACATGAGAGGGGTGTGTGTGTGTCTTTTAAACAAACGGCCAAAGTGTTTTCCAGACTGGTTGCACCATTTTACACCCCCAGCAGCAGTGCGGGAGAGTTCCAGTTGCTCCACATCCTCGCCAGCACATGACGTCATCTGTCATTTTAGCTTCTGTTATTCTAATGGGTGTGAAGCAGCCTCTCTCTGTAGTATGGATTCACATTTTCCTGCTGACCGATTAAGCACCTTATCATGCATTAAGATGCATTAAGCATCTTATCATGCACATATTGGCCATCCATAGTATCTTCTTTGTTGAAGTGTCTATCTGAATTTTTTGCCTATTATTTTACTGGGTTATTTTCTTATTATTAACTTTTGAGAATTCTTTATATATTGTGTATAAAAGTCCTTTATTAAATTTGTTTTACAAGTGTATTCTCCCAGTCTGTAACTTGTCTTTTCATTCTCTCAATAGTGTCTTTCAACGAACAGAAATGTTTATAATTTTGAAGTCTAATTTATCAATTTTTTCTTTTTATAGAGTGTGATTTTGGTATCACATCTAGGAAATCTTGGCCTAACCTGAGGTCACAAAGATTCTTTTCCCTGTGTATTCTTCTAAGAGTTTTATAGTTTTCAATTTTACATTTGAGTCTGTGATTCATTTAGAGTGAATTTTTTTATGTGGTTCAAGGTATGGATCAAAGTTCATTGTAGACTATGTATGTTTAATTGTTCTAGCACCATTTGTTGAGAAGACTATCTTTTCTTGAGTAAATTGCCTTTACTCATTTGTCAAAAATCATTTATTGGGGCTGGCGCTGACCCACAGGGGTGATGTAATGGTCAAGTTGGCGTGCTCTACTTTGGCCGCCTGGGGTTTGCAAGTTCAGATCCTGGGAGCAGACCTACACACCACTCATCAAGCCACACTGTGGCAGCATCCCACATACAAAATAGAGGAAAATTGGCACAGACATTAGCTTAGGGACAATATTTCTCAAGCAAAAAGAGGAAGACTGGCAACAGATGTTAGCTCAGGGCCAGTCTTCCTCACAAAAAAACTAATCAATTGTCCATATACGTGCAGGTATATTTATGGACTATTCTATTTTATTTACCTGTTTGTCTTGAAGCTAATACCACACAGTCTTGGTTATTGTGGTTGTTTGATTAACATTGAAGTCAGATGGCATTTTGCCTCTTCTAGGCCTTTTGTATTGTATTTCCATAGGAATTTTAGAATCAGTTTGTCACTTTCTACAAAGCAAAAGAAAACCCTGGGATTTCAATTGGGATTATGTTGAATATGTAGATCAATTTGGGGAGAACTGACATCTTAATGTTGAGTTTTCCTACCCATGAACACTATATAGCTCTCTATTTGCTTAAGTCATCTTTGATTTCTCTGAGCACGTTCTATGGTTTCCACGTGCCAGTCTTGCACATCATCTGTCAGATTTATCCCTAAAGGTTTCATTATGCTGTTGTAAATGGTATTATTTTTAACATTTTAATTTCCTATTGTTTGTGGCTAGTATGTAGAAATACAGGTGATTTTTGTATGTTTATCGTGTATCCTGCAACCTTCCTAAACCCATATTAGTTAGTTGTAGCAGCTGTTTTTATAGATTCCATTGGATTTTCTACAAAGTCAGTCACATCATCTAAGAATAAAGACAGTGTGACTTCTTTTCCAACCTGGATGCGTTTGCGTCATTCCTTCTGCATAGCACTGCTATAGCACTGTGGTGAGAACAGCACAAATTACCAGCTCCTGCTCCGAGGGGAACACTGGGGATTTACCAGTGAGTGTGCTGTTGGCGGGTCTTCAGAGACACCCCCATTGAGTTGAGGAAGTTCTCTTCTATTCCTAGTTTGCTGAGGGTTTTTGTCAGGAATGAATATAGGATTGTATCAGATGCTTTTTCTACACCTATTAAGATGATCATATAGTTTTTTCTTTTTTAGTTTCTTAATATGGTGAATTTTACACTGGTTGATTTTTAAATGCTAAACCAGCTTTGCGGTCCTGGAATAAAACTTCAGTTGGTAATGATATATTGTCCTTTTTGGATATGTTGGATTCAATTTCCTTAAAAATTTTTTTAGAATTCTTTCATCTATATTTATAAGGAATGTTTGTCATTGCTTTTGTAACAGATCCTGCCTGGTTTAGGCATCAGGATAATGCTGGACTCATAGAATGAGTTGGGGAGTATTCCCTCTTTGGTTTTCTGGAAGAGTTTGTATAGAATTGACGTTATTTCTTTCTTAAATGTTTGGTAGTGTTCACTAGTGAAATGATCTGGGCCTGGAGTTTCTTTGTGAGAAGGATGTTGACTACATTCAATTTCTTTAATAGCTATATTAAAGAATATTCCGATCATCTCTTTCTTCGTTAGTGAGGTTTGGTGGTATGTCATTCAAGGAATTTACACATTTCGTCTAAATTGTTAAATTTATTGCAATAAGGTTTCTCATCATATCCCCTTATTTTCCTTTTAATAGTTTACAGAATCTGCAGTGACATCACCTCTCCCATTGCTGATACTGATTATTTGCGTCTTCTCTTCTCCTCATCAGTGTGGCTAAAATTTACTAATTCTACTGAGCTTCTTAAAGAATCAGCCTTGGTTCCATTGATTTTCTCTATTGATTTTCTGTTTTCTATTTCACTGATTTCCACTTTGCTGTTTATTATTTCCTTTCTTTTTCTTACTTTGGATTTAATTTGTTCTTCTATTCCTAATTTCTCAAAGTGGAAGCTGAAATCATACATTTAAGATTTCTTCTTTTCTAAGAGGTATTTAATGCTATACATTTTCCAGTAAGCATTGCTTTATTGGCATCTCACAAATTTTGGTACATTGTGCTTTCATTTTCACCCAGTTCAAAATAATTTCTAATTTCCCATTTAATTTCTTCTTTGACCTGAGGGTTATTTGGAAGTGTGTTGTTCAGTTTCTAAATATTTGGGGATTGTCCAGACCTCTTTCTGTTATTGATTGCTAATATAATGTCATTGTTGTCAGAGAATATGCTTTGTATGACATGAATCCTCTTAAACTTACAGCTGAGAATGTGGTCTGTATTGGTAAATATTTCAAGTGCACTTGAAAACAATATATATTCTGCTGTTTGGTTAATTGGTTAATTGGTAAATGTTAATGAGGTCAGATTGATAGTGTTGTCCAAGTCTTTTATTCCTTGGCTGGTTTTTTGTTTACTTGTTATATCAGTTATTGAGAGAGGGGTATTGAAATATCCACCTACAGTTATGGATTTCTCTGTTTCTATTGGCGGTTCTATCAGATTTTACTTTACAAATTTTGCAGCTCTGCTATTAAGTACATAAACATTTAGGATTCTTATGTCCTTTTGATGAATTGACCTCTTTACGTATGAAATAACATACGTGACTTCATAATATCAATTGCTCTGATGTTAATATTCACTCCAGCTTTACTTTCAATTTTAACCTATTTGTTTCTTTATATTTAGTGCATTTCTTCTAAGCAACTTATAGTTGGGTCTTGTTTCATTTTTATCCTGACAAATCCCTGCCTTTTATTTGAGTCCACTTCCATTTAGTCCAATAACATTTAATGTGATTATTAATATGCTTAAGTCTAAGATCTTCTATTTGTTTTCTGTCTGTCTCAGCTGTTCTTTGTTCCATTTTCCTCTTTTAGTGCCTTCTTTTAGTTTGTTGAGTATTTTTATGATTCCATTTTTGAAAATAGACTTTATTTTTTATAACAGTTTTAAGTTCACAGCAAAATTGAGGGAAAAGTACAGAGAGTTCCTATAAACCCACTACCCACCCCCGCATAGCCTCCTCTGCTGACAACATCCCCCACCAGAGTGGCACACTTGTTATAATCAATGGTCATACAGTGACACATCAAAATCACCCGAAGTCGATAGGTTGCATTAGGATTCACTCTGGGTGTTGTGCATTCTATGGGTTTGGAGAAATTCACTGCCCTAAAAATCCTCTGTGCTCTGCCTGTTCGTCTCTCCCCCAAACCACTGATCTTCTCACTGTCTTCATAGTTTTGTTTTTTCTAGAATGTCATGCAGTTGGAATCATTCAGTATGTTGCTTTTTCAGGTTGGCTTCTTTCACTTAGTGATATGCATTTAGGATTCCCCCATGTCTTTTCATGACTTGATAGCTCATTTCTTTTTAGCACTGAATAATATTCCTTTGTCTGGATGTACAACAGTTTATCCACTCATTTACTGAAGGACATCTTGGTTGCTTCCAAGTTTTGGCAATTGTGAATAAAGCTGCTATAAACATCCGTGTGCAGGTTTTCGTGTGGACATAAGTTTTCAGCTCATTTGGGTAAATACCAAGGAGAGTGATTGCTGGATCGTATGGTAAGACTATGTTTAGTTTTGTAAGAAACCACCAACTTGTCTTCCAAAGTGGCTGTACCATTCTACATTCCTGCCAGCAAAGAATGAGAGTTCCAGTTGCTTCACATCCTTGTCAGCATTTGGGTGGTCAGTATTTTGGATTTGGGCTATTTTAATAGGTGTGTAGTGGTATCTCATTGTTGTTTTGGACAGCAATTTCCTAATGACTTATGATGTGGAGCATCTTTTTATATGCTTATTTACTATTTGTTTATCTTCTCTGAGAGGTGTCTATTCCGGTCTTTTGCTCATTTTTTAATAAGGTTGTTTGTTTTCTTATCATTGAGTTTTAAGAGTTCTTTGTCTATGTTGGATATTAGTCTTTTACCAGATATGTGTTTTGCAAATATTTTTGTCCGGTCTGTGACTTGTCTTCTCATTCTCTTCAGTATCTTTTGCAGAGCAGAAGTTTTTCATTTTGATAAATTCCAGCATGCCAATTCTTTCTTTCATGGATCATGCCTTTGTTGTCATAGTTAAAATGTCATCACCATACCCAAGGTCATCTAGATTTTCTCTTATGTTATCTTTTAGGCATTTTATAGTTTTGTATTTTACATTTAAGTTCACAATCCATTTTGAGCTAATTTTTGTGAAGGGCATAAGGTCTGTGTCTAGATGCATTTTTTTGCCTGTGAATGTCCAGTTGTTCCAGCACCATGTGTTGAAAAGACTGTCTTTACTCCATTGTATTGCCTTTGTTCCTTTGTCAAAGATCAGTTGACTATTTATGTGGGTCTGTTTCTGGGCTCTCTATTCTGCCCCCATTGATCTGTCCGTTTCTCTCACCAATACTACACTGTCTTGATTACTGTAGCTTGATAGTAAGTCTTAAACTTGGGTGGCATCAGTCCTCGGACTTTGTTCTTTTCCTCCAATATCGTGTGGGCTTTTCTGGGTCTTTTTTTCTCTTTCCACATAAACTTTAGAGTCCGTTTGTCAGTGTCCACAAAATAACCTGCTGGACTTTTTATTTCGATTGCTGTGAATCTGTTGATCAAGTTGGGAAGAACTGACATCTTGATATTGAGTCTTCCTGCCCACCAGCGTGCTGTGTCTCTCCACGTAGTTAGTACTTTGATTACAGAGTTTTTTAAATTTCCTCATGTAGATATTATACATATTTTGTTAGATTTATCCCTAAGAATTGCATTTTTGGAGGAGCTGATTGACTTTGTGTATTTTCCTTGTGTCCTGCAAGCGTTAGTTCCAGGAGGTGTTTTTGGTCTGTTCTTTTGGATTTTCTACATAGACAATTGTGCCATCTGCGAACAAAGACAGTTTATCTCCTTTGTAGGTTTATAGCTATAATTCTTTTGTTTTATCATTTTAGTGGCTGTCTTAGAGTTTACATCTTTAACTTATTACAGTCTTGAAGTGACATTATACAACTCTATGGATACTTTAAGGACCTTATAATTGTAGAGTTCCAATTCTTCTCTCTGAGTTTTAATACTATTGTTATCATACATTTTATTTGTGTATATGTTATAAACCCCAGAAAACATTATTATTTTAAAGATATTTCAATAAGAAAAAAAATCTTGTATATTTACGCATATAGTTACTATTTCCTATGCCTTATTGATCTCTGTTTCCATCTGGTGTCATTTTCTTTGTGCCTAAAAGACTTTAACATTTCTCTTTTTTCTTTCTTTGTTTTTTTTTTGCAGGGGAGGGGCAGGGTGAGGAAGATTGGCCCTCAGCCAACATCTGTTGCCAATCTTCCTCTTTTTGTTTGAGGAAGATAGTTCCTGAGCTAACATCTGTGCCAGTATTCCTCTATTTTGTATGTGGGATGACGCCACAGCATGGCTTGATGAGCAGTGTATACATGTGCCCCCAGCATCCAAAACCATCAATCCCAGGCCACCAAAGTGGAGCACACGAACTTAACCACTATGCCACCCAGCTGGCCCGTTTTAACATTTCTGATAGTGCAGGTCTGCTGCTGCTAGATTCCTTCTGCTTTTGTATTTCCAAAAAAAGTCTTTATTTCACCCTAGTTTTTGAAAGAGTTGTTTTTTCCTGGATTTGAATCTAGGTTAGCAGTCCCTCACTGCACCCCACCCGGCACTTTCAGTTGTTGCTGTACCGTCTCCTCTCTTACATTGTTTCTGACGAGACACCGCTGTCATTCTTGTCTTCGTTCCTCTATATGGAACTTGTCCTTTCTCCTCTGACTGCTTTTAAGATTTTTTTCTTTAAAAATCCTTTTTTCACTGGGTTTGAGCAATATGATTATAGTTTGCCTTGGTGTAGCATCATATTTCTTTTGCTTGGGGTTCGTTTAGCTTCTTGGATTTGGGAGTTTATAGTTTTTATCAATTTTGAAAAAATTTTGGCCTTTATTTCTCAATTATTTTTTCTGTCTCCTTCCACTGTCCTTCAAGAGACTCCAATCATAGATATGTTTGGCCACTTGAAATTTTCCAAGAGCTCACTGATGTTCTTTTTATATTTTTTTTTCCTGTGTGTTTCATTTTGGATAGTTCCTATTGCAATGTCGTCAGGGACGATTATCTCTTCTTCTGCAGTGTGTAGTCTGCTCTTAACCCCATGTGGTTTATTTTCACCTCAAATATTGTACAGTTTATTGATAGAAGTTTGATTTGCGTCTTTTTGTATCTCCCATGTCATTACTTAACTTTTTGAACATCTGGAATACAGTTATAATAATTGTCTTAGTGTCTTCATTTGCTGATTCGAACATTTGTGTCAGTTCTGGGCCTGTTTTGATTGGTTTTTATCCTCCTCATTGTGAGTCATATTTTTCTGCTTTGCACACCTAGTAATCTTTCACTGGATGCCAGAATTATCAATTACCTTGGTGATGGATACAAATATCCTGGAGATTCTGGGATATCATTTTATTACTTAGAAAGCTGCATCATTTTGGGTTTTGCTTTCCAGATTTTTAGGCAAGACCATAGCGGTGTTTCATCTCGATCTAATTACTCCCCACTACAAGGCCAGAGCTTTCTAACTATGCCACCACCTTGTGAATCCTGAGGTTTTGTCGTCTGGCTGGTGGGAACCGGCACCATTCCTGGGTCTTTGTGAGCACCAGACACTTCTCCCTATAATCCTCATCAGTGGTCCTTCACCAGCCTGGGTACTTTCAGTATTTTGCTGAATACTTAAGGGGACACTCTGTAGCTCTCTAAGTCTCTCCCTCATCTCACCCTCCCTCTCTTCTTTCTGGTATTCTTTCCTACAAGCTGTAGCTGCCATCATCTCGCTGGACTCTGAGCTCTATCTCCACCACTCACAGAGTCTTCAGGGTCCCGAGGCCCCCAGCTCCTGTGTTAGGGCCCAGAAACTCACGGCCATCAGCTGCAGTGGCATGGGGCTCACTTCCTTTGTTTCTCATCTCTCAGGGACCACTGCACTTTTTGGCCTAATGACCACAGTCCTGAAACCCATTGTTTCATGTATTGTGTCTGCATTTGCTTTGGTTTGTTTTGGTTTATTGTGCCGGGGGAGGGGAAGGCTGTCCCTGTTACTCCTTCTTGGCGGGAAGTGAGTCTCTTTCACTCCAGCTGTTCTCACATGATTTTGTCTCACCAAAGTGCATGCAAATATATAAGAAGTCTCAGGGCCAGGATGATAGCTTATTCATTAGTACCGGGGTAAAGTCATTCATTCATTCGTTTGCTCACCCAGGAAGTGTTTACTGAGCCCCTACAAGGTCAGGAAGAGAAGACGCTGGGTAAACAGGTACACTGTCTTCTCTGGGGCTGGTTTGGAACCAGAACCAGGGAATTTTAACAACTGTCTTGGGAAAATTTAAGGAAAATAGAGCCCTTCCTCATTCACTCTGCAGACATTTACTGAGCACCGGGCACCTGCCAGACCCAGCTCGGCACCGCCCAAGGGGCACAGGTCCCGGGGTGCCCCACTCGGCACTGCCCGAGGAGCACGTGGTCTGAGGGTGGTAGATGCACAGACAGACAGTTGGAAGACTGTCTGCTAAACTCTGAAACAGAAACCCATAGAAAAGATGAACATGTTTAGTTTTGACCATGAGGTAGCAAGAGAACACGTCGCAGACAAGGTGGCAGTGGAACTGAATTTTGAGAGATGGTCAAGACGGGGGCCTATGGAAGGTGAGGGATCAAGGTGGCAAGTTCAGAGAGATGGAAGAGGTCTCGGGTGGCTGGAACCTGAGTTTGTGGGGCTCAGCCAAAGATGAGCTGGCATGGGGGGCACCGTGTGGGGTCGCATGTCACACGCGAGCTGAGGGATGGCCCTGCAGGAGCTGCAGAGGGTTCGAGGCACATCACATCTGCGGTTTAGGGGGAAATGATTATACGGTCATTTTATATGACTTCAGAGGCATGACAGACTTTGACTTTTATTGCCTCAAAATCATTTTTGGTTTCCCTGAAGGAGCTTCGTGATAGTTTCTCGAGTAAGATTTATAATGACTTGTGTTGGCTTGGAAGCATATTCCACACTGAGCTCCTGAAGCCAACACACACACGTGCCTTTTCATCCCACAGATGTGTGCCTTTCCACATGTGCATGCATGTGCACACACACACCCAAGCACACAGGTAGACAGACGTGGGGCTCAGAGCTGCCTGACAGAAGCCTCCTTGGAGGCCGGGCTCCGGGCACAGCTGCTGCGGGGCCAGCTCTGCTTTCCTAATCAGGCGATCGACTTTGTGATTAAGGTCCTATTTTCTGAGTGAGTGCTGCGCGTCCCTTTTCTGTCAACAAGCAGAGCCGACCTGTGGGGACAGGCATCCATCCTCACCTCGGTGCCATCATCCTTTCCCGTTAGGCTTGACGCTCTTTGGGCCACAGAGGGCAGACCGGTCAATGCTGTGTGGTGAAAATGGGATGAAGTCACTGGGCAATTTAGCTCCCCATTTAGCCTGCCAGCCCCGCAGGGCAGGCTGCGCTGTGCAGCTGGTTACTCTGTGCACCCGGTCATCTGGTGGGCCGGGGATTTGTGTGCGGAGGAGCCTTATAGTGTACAGAGAACTCGCACTGGTGACTGAGAGAACTGTGTCCGCACCCAAGTCCCCATGAAATAGCTGTGGTCCCGGACGAGTCTGCCCGGTGTGGTCCTCTTATCCTCTGTAAGGCAGTGACCAGGCTGGCAGCTAACCAACGCCCACATCCTCTGCGAGAGCCTGGAGAAAAGCTCCCGGGTGCACGAGCATCATGAGCTAGGAGGCTGGGCCTGGGGCATCTGGCATGTCAGGGGCATGTCCCTGAGACACTGGTGCAGGGAGGGATCAGGAAGGGACCTGCCTTTGGGTGAGCCCCAAAGGCAGAGCTGAACTGCAGTAGCAGAAATGGAAAGAAGGGCATTTCACATGGGTGTGGCCATGTTGAGGCCCAGGCCCTGGGGCCAGGAGGACGGATGGTCATGGAGGACAGAGCACTTGGTCCTGGCCGGGGGCTCCAGAGTTTGGGCTTCATCTTGTGGGGCTGTGAGGAAAGAGAGGTGGCTCTCCCCATAGCCAGTAATGGAGGACAGGGATGACCCAGCCTGCTGGACGCACAGTGCAGGCTTGGTGTTCACACTCGAGGGAGGCCAGCTCGTATCTATGCTGGGATGACCCTGTGCCCCATCCAGCCTGCACCCCTCCCTCCGAGATGTGGCCTCAGCCCTCCACTTCCCAGTGCCCCAAGAGAGCAGCTGGTGATTTTTAGCCCTGAATGACACGCTCTGTGCCCAGCCTGGGCCAGAGGCCCTTTTCTCAGAGTTTCTGGGAAAAGAAATTTATCAGCTTGTGAAAAGGGGAAATGTTTACAGGAAAGGAAGGCACAAAACGAGTGAATAATTGCAGCCTGGTTCTTGGTCCCCAGAGACCAATATTCTAGTTTCTTGCTTTTAGTAGAAAAGTGAGCCAAAGAGAGAGCTCATCCAGAGAACTGGGATTCAGCCTCAATGCCTCCTGGACTTAGAGGGGCCCTGAGGGTCTCCTGGTGGGGTTCCTCCCTGTGTAGACCAGGCTTCACACCCTGGATGCACAAGGATGAGGGTGATTGGGCTTCTGGGGCCCCACCAGGCAAGTGTAGAGAGACCCACGCTCTCCTGGGAGTCCAACCCAGGCTCAGCAGCCGCCAAGATGCCTCCTGGCACTTGGGTATACTTGGGGACCCCACTGTGGCCCTGGGTATTCTTGGGGACCAAAGCCCCTGTTGGCCTTGAACCATAGCCTTCAACCTGCTTCTTTTTTTTTTTTTTTTTTTAAAGATTTTTTTATTTTTTCCTTTTTCTCCCCAAAGCCCCCCGGTACATAGTTGTGTATTCTTCGTTGTGGGTTCTTCTAGTTGTGGCATGTGGGACGCTGCCTCAGCGTGGTCCGATGAGCAGTGCCATGTCCGCGCCCAGGATTCGAACCAACGAAACACTGGGCCGCCTGCAGCGGAGCGTGCGAACTTAACCACTCGGCCACGGGGCCAGCCCCTCAACCTGCTTCTTTATCAGGCATTACCCTAAGGTCGCACAATGCCTTCGGGTCTTTCCGCTCCGTGACTTACAGACTTCATTGTTGATAACTGCATGTTCTTGGCCACCCCAAGGACTCCCAAAAGTATGTGCTGTGGATGGGAATTGGGGTTGGGCCCGAGTAGCTGAGGTCAGTTCCCAGCTCTGTCCCTCATTTGGCAATCGGCAAATTCCCTCCCTTCCCTTACCAAGGCTTCCTGTCCTTCTTGGGAAATAATCATCTCAGTAATTAACGGTAATGAGTCTCTCTCGGGTTGACAGGAAGATGCCCACATTTCTTGCGTAAATGTTGTGAAACATCCCCTCCTTGCCTGTTTCTGGCCTGGGGAGACCGAGGCAAGACAACTCGGTGCCTGTCCTGAGGCGGGTGAGGCAGGGCTGGGAAGACAAGCTGCACCTGTCCAGGGAGGAGGTGGCCTGGTCTGAGTGGACATTGAAGGTCAGGCTGGCCGAGGCTGTAGGCAGCAGGAAAGGGAGTGCATGGGCACGCACCAGGTCCAGAGCTGACCAGCTCCTGCCAGCCCCACTGCCCCCAGTCCACGCCTCCATCTTCATGTTTCTTCTAGACCCCTTCTAAGGCCTTCCATCTGCCTACTCTCTCCGTGTCGCTGCTCATGGTCTCTCTACACAGCAGCTTGAGTGACCCTCCACACCCATGAATCAGGCCGTCACTCTTCTGCTTAAACCCCAGTGGCTTCCTAGCTTACTCAGAGTGCCAGCAGGCTTGCCCTCTAACCCCCAGCCTTGCTGGCTCCTGTCTCCCCATCTGTCCTGACCACCCGGATGAGCCTTCACTTGCCCCCCAGCCCAGAAAGTTCTGCTCCCTCTGTGCTTACTTGCTCACTCACTTCCTGCAGCTGCCAGCCTTCCCCTCATGGCCTTTCTCCCACAGCCCCTCCTGGAATTGACCCCCGGCCTCCACGGGATATGGGGTTTGGGTGTTTGCTGCCTTCTCCGCTAGAATGTGGGCTTCCTGAAAGCGGGCACTTTGTTTGCCTGGCAATTTTATTTCATTCTAGAAATTTTTGTTTGCTTTCTGGAAGACTGCCTGGCACACAGGAAGAGCTAAGTGTCGTTGGAAGAATGCATGCATTGACTAGTGGGTTGACTGACTGGTTTCAGGCAGAGGGGCTGCCATGCCCACAGGCCCGCAGAGATGGCAGGGCTTGCTTTAGTGGAAGCATGAAGCTGGGGCTGGTGGGGCTCCTGAGAAGGGGGACATGTTAGGGAAGCAGGCTTTAGGCTGAAGGAGGCGTGGTCACCCCAGTCTGGCCCCACCTCCTCCAGGAAGCCACTGTGCAGAGACACTCTTGGGCTTAGCTGTGGCCCTGGGAACTCTGAGTGTCACAGGGAGATGAGCAGAGGACTCCAGGAAGGGTGGGAGGGGGACGGTGTAGTGCAGCCTGAGGGGGGAGCTCGTGGGACCCTGAGAGCATGGGGCCGAGATGGGGTGGCCGTGGAGATGGCTGGAGTGAGGGATTTGGGGACATCGGATGGGTCCCTCTTGAGGCCCCGGCCTGGGCTGCGTTGTCATCTTTCCTCATGTCCATGGAGACTCTGCAGCTCCTGGGAGCAAGGGCTCCCACACGCTCCGAGTTCCTGAGCCCCCACATGGGTGCTCGATCCCTCTCCTTCACCCCACCAAGAGGGACACCAAGGCCATTCCGGGCCCCCCGGCCCTCTTCTAGAGCAAGCAGTGGCTGGGCCAAGTCTTGCCTCTCAGAGAGGGGCCATCCATTCTTCTGCTCAGCCACTTTCCAGCTGGGTGGGCACCTATAGGCAGATCACGGAACCCTGAGCCCCCCATTTCCTCATCTCCAAAATGTGGGTAATACCCTTGACCTTGCTGTGCCCCTGTGAGGGGGTGCCGAGATGACATACATTCAGTACCAGGTACCGAGGGCACTCCATCGAGGTCTCACCCTCCCCACCCGCGTGCACAGACAGATGCACACATGCACACACACGTGGGCCATTCGGCTTGATTAACGATCTCTTTCTATTTGGACCCTAAGGGGTTTTAATAAGCAGGCTATATATAGGCCTCGGAGATTGGCAGGACAATCGATAGCCATTAGCAACATTTAGGCAGCCAGCGCCCCTGCCATCCCTCTGGGCCAGGCTGCAGCATAATTACGTTTCCACCGAAAGGGCCGTCACCGTTAGCTGAGTCATCTTCCTGCCCAACCAACCTGGATGGACATCAGGTTAATGCCAGGGCAGGACTTCTCCTGGCACCCAGCTCTTGGCAGGCAAGGGGGCTGTGGGAACTGTTCCAGGACACACCTGACCTGGGTGTTGAAGCTGTAGAGGAGTCTAGGGGCAGGGTGGGGTCAGCCCTGGGGTCAGCCGTCTGCACACACACAGGCTGGAGTCACTAATATGCAGACTCTATTTCTGTTCACATCACAAATGTCTGTGCGGTCTTCAAGCTGGGCCCTGGGATCTGAATCAGGAGACACATATTGTCCTCACCTGCCACTCGTGCGGGGTCTCCCTTGAGCCAGTCACCCTGCTCTGCGGAAGCTGGTTTAGATGATCACTGAGTCCCTCCCAGCTCCGTCCTTGTATTACTCAGTGACCCGAGCAGATTTCAATTTTCTCTCCTTGTGTGCTTTTTATTTAAAAGCACAGACCTAAGGCCTCATTTCAGAAAAGTGCACATGTTAGGAGAGCAACCGTGCTTCTGATGAAATCTAACTGTCATGCTTCTGCTCTGGACAGGGCCTGCAGGGCTCTGAGGTGCACAGGAGGGAAGCTGAGAGGCTCCTGGGTCCAGCATGACCTCTGACCTCAGCACCCCCTGGCATGTATCTTCCTCCCACCAGTCATGCTGGATCAGGGCCCACCCTAACAACCCCATTTAACCTCAGTTACCTCTTTAAAGGCCCTCTTTCCAAACACAGTCACATTCTGGGGTATGAGGCCTTAGAGCTTCAGTGTATGAATTTGGGGAGACACAATTAGCTTGTAACATTAGATGTGACATACATGGGTAATACATTTGATACAGATTGTACAAAGATAAGAAGAAAAGCGGGCTGTGAGCTCTGTTCAGATAACCCTTGTTGACAAATTTTTAAAAAATCATGCTCATTGTGGAAAAACAACAATTTATAGTTGAACACATAGGAGTTATATATTAGTAGTAATCTCATCGTCCAGAGATGGAAGCTATTAACAACTGGGTTTGTAGTTTCTAGTCCTTTTTTTTTTTTTTTTTGAGGAAGATTAGCCCTGAGCTAACTACTGCCAATCCTCCTCTTTTTGCTGAGGAAGACTGGCTCTGAGCTAACATCCGTGCCCATCTTCCTCTGCTTTATATGTGGGACGCCTATCACAGCATGGCTTTTGCCAAGCGGTGCCATGTCTGCACCCGGGATCTGAACCGGTGAACCTCGGGCCACCGAGAAGCAGAACATGCGAACTTAACTGCTGTGCCACCGGGCTGGCCCCTGTAGTTTCTAGATTTTATTTATACATATTTTATAAAAATGAGACAGCTGAAAATATGGGCATGTAACTATGCTTTTTCTTAAGGTATACAGTCAGTCTTTCCATACCAAATGGACATCTAATGTATGATTTTTGGTGGCTGCATAGTATTCCTTTGTGCTAGTGTTTTCTAACTTATGTATCCCATCCTCTCTACTTTTGGACTATAGATAGTTTCCAGTTTCTCAGTGTTATAATCTAAATCCACCCCCACTGAGAACATTCTGGAAGTCAAATTGCCGAGTCAAAGTGTGTCTGTTTTTCAAGGCTGTTTGCTACTTATTATGAGATTGCCCTCCATAAATATTATAGCTTTTAGATGCTAATCAGCTGTGTATGAAAATATCCATTTCCCTTGACTCTTGCCAGCAATTGCTTTTATTTTTCTTAAAAATCTGTGCCAATCTACTAGGTCAAAAAAGAAAGGCATTGCAGTCTTCACTTTGCATCCTGTGATTACTGGCGAGCCTCAGCTTTTTGTCATATGTGTATCAGCTGCTGTCTTTCTTCTTGGACCCAGTGCCCGTCGTGTCTGCTAGTTCCCTTGTCTCTGCGGATTCTGGGCCCAGCCAGCTCATACCCACCTTCCCACCTCTGCACTTGGCTCCCACCTCTCTTCCATCTGGAATCTTCTCTCCCTCCCCCCACCTGCACCTGCCCCAGTTCTCCACCTGGGTCCATCTAACTCAGCCTTCGAGGCATCTCACTCCCTGCCCCCTCTGACTCTGGGACGGGCCCTGCTGAGGACAGGGAACTTCCAGGCCAGTCCCGCAGCTGTTCTGCTGGTGTCAGCAGAAGAAATTTGCTTCTCCTTCTCTCGTGGCACCGTGCGTTTTCTCCCTGTGTTGAGTTGATTGACTCAGCTCAGCTCAGAACCCATGGCCAGGGCAGGGTTTGGCATCAGACAGAGCTGGTCCAGCTGTGTGGCTTGGTCCCTGAGCCTCTTGGAGGCTGCCTTCTCATCTGAGTTACGAGAAATCGTCATTCCTGCCTTGCAGGGCTGTTGCGAGAATTAAATGAGAGGATGTGTGTGAAGCCCCTGGAGCGCAGCAGTAACTGGCAGTCATGGCCCTTGTCAGTGCCGTGGTCCTCAGCGGCTTTAGGAGGGGTGGCAGGGGGTACAGTGCAGACGCTGTCGGGCAGGGCTGGGCCTGGGGCTCACAGTCGTGTAGGGGGCACAGATGTGTAGTGAGGGCTCACAGAATATATGATGGATGTTGTGATGCAAGCGTGTGGGATGCAGGTAGGCAGTTCCCTCTGGAGAACAGGGTGCTCCCAGAGGGTGCCACAGGGGCATGGCTTGGACCTTGGAGAAGGAGCTTTCAGGAGGAGCCAGGCGGGGAGCCTGTTGCAGGCAGAGCCTGCACCCTGAGACACGTCTGTGGTCTCCCTCCAGGGGCAGCTCGGGAGCAGAGACCCTAATAGTTAACACCGTGGGCTGAGTGCCTTTCCAGGGACTAGCTTGCTGAGTCCCCACATGATGCCAGTCAGGCATGGCACAGACAAGGGAATGAGTGCCTGGAAGTGACGTGCTGTCTCCCAGGTCCTGTTGGTGGGGAGCGTCAGAGCCCTGACTGTGTGTGCATCTGCTCCCAGAGACCCTGGTCCAGAAGTCAATATGTCGTTGTTGAGGGAGGGATTGAGATGGAGCCACAGTTTGCATTTAGAGAATAAGTTGTGACACTTTGGAGGCAGCCTGGAAGTAGAGGCTTGTGAGAGCACAGCCATTACACTCGCTGTGGGGATGGGGCCTTAGACGGTGGGCCCTGGCAGAGGCCAGGCCCAGCCTGGGGTCGTGAGGGCTGTGGCCACTGCAAAGGCCAGATTCCAGCGCGGCGGAGCGGGAGACCTCAGGACTATATGGTCACCTCTAGTTGCACAGGTGGGGACGGAGCCTGAGCGGGCACCTTGCCCAAGGAGGCACATCCAGGAAGGTGAGCAGAGCCCAGGACGAGCCTGGTCTCGGAAGCTCCTCCTCCTTTCTATCTCTGTTCCTCTGTGTTTGAGGCCAAAGGGATTTGACAGTTTCCCGGAGGCCTTGTGAAAAAGAAAAAAAAAGCAAAATATTCCGCTATTGAATTGCTTTTGTTAGATGTTGTGTCTATGAAAATCGCTTGGTGATTATTTTTGTGCCTGTAACGCTTTTGGGGATAAAGCTTTCCAGGCTGGATCTGTGTCCTTAAAAGGGGCCACCAGCAGGTTCCGAGCTCCAGATCAGGTGCTGGAGAAGCCTGGCCACGCGCGTCTCCCATTCCTGGCCCCGCCAAGGTCCCGGCCAGGGAGCAGTGCAAGGACCAGTGTGTGCCGGGCCGGGGTAGTCTTCATTCTTGTGTGTATGAATTTCAGTTGTGGGAAAAGAGCTCTTCTGGCGTGATTCACAAGCAGATGGTTGTGGGCTTTGCGTTTCGAGAACATGTGTCTCTCGCACCCACTCCTGCAGTTCTTGCTTTGGGCCTCCACGCTCTCACCCCAGCTCACCACATGGGGCCCACTCTCAGCCCCGGAGCCCGCCGCCTCAGCCTTCTCAGGGGCCTCCAGAATCTTCCACCCTCTCTCCTGTGGCCCCGTGACACGGGTTCTGACCTGTGAGTGCATCTGGAGCCTTCCTTCATTTCCTCGCCTGTCTCTTCCTCTTAACTCTCTTGGCCTCACTTCTCCTCCTCCTGTCTGAGTCCAACCCATCCTTTAAGATACTGGCTGTTAACCCTTTGGGGCCTCAGAGCATTTCGAGGACAAAAGTTTTGAACCATCTGTTCAGGAAAGCTCAACCCCACACATGTACATACCATGCACATGTCCTTCCGGGGCGTCCTGGACCCCACGGACATGGGCTGAGCTTTCAGAGGCCCACCCTCCTGGGGAGTCTTCCTGACTTTGCCTGGCTTTCCCTCCCTCCTGCTCCCAGAACTCGGGCACCTACCCAGGTCCTTATGGCAGGGGCCACCTCTGAGCGCCATCAGTAAGCGATGAGAGATGGGATGGAGAACAGATGAACCAGCTGGAGAGAGAGGCTGGGAGGTGTACATTGGGCGTGTGTTGACGTGCGGCCAGACGGCAACCCCACCACATGCTCCCTGCAGCTCTGGGGTGTGTCCTGGGCTGATGCTGGCAGGTGCTCAGTAAATCCTCGTGAAGGCACCAAGCATCCACTGATAGAGACTGGCACGAGGCCACATGGCGGCTCCTTCTAGAACAAATGGGTACTGTTGATCTTACACTGCTGAAGACACACTGTGTGCAGGTGCTGGGGATGATGCAGGGAGAGAAGGCAGAATCCCCAGAGGGTCATGGTCTCTGGGGAGATGGTGAATGCAGCCCTGAGACTAGGACCAAGCACTCTTTCTGCCAGCTTGTGGTGTCTCCCTCACCTGGTGGCTCTTTTCTCTTGACCCAGCTGAAGGATGTGACACCCTCCAGCCCACCTGGACAAGGGCCTGGGTGCCGGGTGCTCAGTGGTAGAGAGTCTCAGCTTCAAATCTGCGCCTGGCAATTCAGATCCAGCTGTGCTTCCCACGGCACCCCACATACCCCCCAGAGGACGAGGGCTCCTCTGCGCCCTCAGCTGTGGAACCTGGTGTGTCCTGTGCACTTAGACAGACTCTGGGGAGTGGACAACACAGGAGGGAACCAGCCCAGCCTGAATAGTGTCTGACCCCGTGCTGGGCAAGGTGTGAGGACAGCACTGGGCCAGGCTAATGACTGTGCCTGCGTTTGACGTGCCGCCTGCTGCACGGACAGTAGTCTGTCCTCTCTGAGGCCCACCTCTTCACAGTGACCCGCATGCTGTCCTCCCTCGCTCCCTGGCGTCACTGATCCTCTCCTCCCTCCTGGATCATGCTTGTCCGTGCAGATGCTGTGACGTCTGCTATGGTACAGTGTCACCACCTCCTCCAGGGTGACCCACACCCTCCTCCAGTCACCCCTATTTTGCCACCCCCTTTACAGCCACACTGACTTTAACGAGTCCTCTCTGCCAGCTCCCTCCTCCCTCTTCCCAGGCTCTCTGGAACCTCCTCCCCATGCCCACCAGGCTGCCGTCCCCACCAGACAGCGGTGGTCCCTGTCACCTCTCCTGTCACAGTGTCACATTGATCCCTCCTCCTACGACTCTTCTTCACTTGGCTCCTGGGGTCGCCCCTTCCTCTCCTCTGCTGGCCTCTCCTGGTTCTCCCACCTCTAGGCGTCGCTGAGCCCCGGGCTGCATCCTCAGGTGCTAGTCGTCTCCTAGCGCTGCACCTGCGCCCGGGGGTTCCATCCAGGGCCGGCTTCAGTTCCACCCACACCTTCAGCTCCTTTTTTGAAATTGAGATATAATTCATGTACCATAAAGTATACCCTTTTAGAGTGTCCAGTTCCACGGTTTTTAGTATTTCCACAGTCATGCAACCATTGCCGCTAATTTTATATTTCATCACCCCAAAAAGAAACTCCAAACCCATCAGTTTGCCACTCCCCATCCTCCCCTCCCCTCAGCCCCTGGCAACCACTAATCTCCTCCATATCTACCCTATCTATCAATCTGGATTTACCGGATTTGGACGTTTCATATCAATGGACTCAAGTGCCATGTGGCCTTCTGTGTCTGTCTTTCTCACTCAGCGTGCTGTCTTCAAGGTTCCCCAGCACTGTGGCATGGCGGGCTTCCGTCCTTCACCCTCTCTGCTCTTACACTTCACCCCTCTCAGCGTACCTAGCTGTCTAAGGGGCACCTCAAGCTAACCAGGCCAAGGCAGAATTCTCAACACCCCAGGCCCCAAATCCCCACCCTCTTAGTCCACGCTCAGGCTCAGCACATGATGCCTTGCACACCACCCTGCTCCCTCCCTCACAAAGCCTCGGGAACAGGCCTGACCTGACCCTGCAAGGCTCCGCTGCTGCCTTGGGCTGGGGTTCTGATCCCCATTTTTCCGGGTGAGGAAGTGCAGCGCAGGGCTGGAATAAGAGGCGGAACCCCCAGGGAGGAGGGGCAGCCAGGGCTTCTGGCCCCAGGTTCCCTGGCCTGCCTCGGCCATCTGCTTCCTAAGCAAACGCAGGCTGCTAGAAGAAGATGGTGGTGGAGACGATTAAATTATTTAAGAGAACAAACTGTTTTCAAGCACCCTGATTTGCATACTGGCTCTTCATATGCTAACTACAAGCCATTCTTCCAGGTTCTCTGAAGCAGCAAGCCTCTAGCAGACCCCTCTGGTTGGCTGCCGTTGTCTGCCTGGCCCTGTAGGGAGGGATCCTCAGCCAGAACTCAGGCTGTATAGCGCTGGGTCTCCCCTCCTCTGGCCAGCCCGAGGGGTGGGGGCTCACTCAGGGTCCAGCGCTGGGGCTGCCCACCAGGCCGACCGGCCCAGGAGGGAGCTTCCCCATCGTGTTGTAGAGGGACGTCTGTGGATCCAAGCATGGCTTTGCCTGCACCCACTGCAGAAAATCGGTTTCCCTCCATAGGAATCTTCATCTGAACTTAGTGACAGAAATAAGCAGAGGAGGGAGGACGAGGGGAGCCAAGCAAAGGTAGCAGACATGCACTGTGGGCCCAGGTGAAGTAGGGAGCAGGGGCTTTGGAGCTAGAGACCCGGCGGGCAACGGCACTAGGCTTTGGAGCCATGCACAGGGAGAGTGAGGGCAGAGCTGGGCAGCTCTGGGTTCAAGGCTTGGGTGACTGGGGAGGGCATCCCTGTGGGGCGCAGGGAAGGGGTGACCCAGCCCAGAGAGCCAGGGAGGGAATGGAGGGCAGATTCAATTGAGATGAGAGTGCTCCGCCAGCATGTCACCTGGTGGAGGTGCAGAGGCATGGGATCCGTGGGTCTGGAGTCAGAATGGGGGTCACCAGCCCCGGAGGTGGTTGAAGGCGAGGAAGAGAATGAAATCACCTGGCAGAAGTGTGGGAGGTGAGGAGGGAGGAGAGCCAGCGAGGGTATCCTGGTGTGTGTGAGGGAGCTGAGCTGGAGCAGGTAGAGGTTACAGCAAGGAGCTCGTCCCTCCATCCAGTCTGTCTTCATTCAGGCCTTTATTCTGCATCCCAGCTGTGCGTGGCTGAGCCAGGCATGCAAAGATGGCTGAGATACTATCCTCCCCCAGAGAAGTCATTGTCTTTTGGGTGAGACAGGCAGGCCAAGAGCCGCTGCAGGGCTGTGAGTGCAAAGCAGGGTGGTGGAAGCAAAGAACGGGCGACTCATTCTGCCAGGGTGGGAGGACTCCCCAGAGGGGGTGATGGCCAGGAGGGGCCTGCAAGGAGAAGTGGGCATCCCCGCCCATGCAGAACAGTGGTGAGCGGTGCCTCTAGGCCCTCAGGCACAGTAAGAGGCCACCGAGGCCATCTAGGAGGGTTCACTGGTGGGCTGACCTATAGCCATGGCAGGAGGACTACAGAACACAACCTCCTTAAGCTGAAAAAGAGACGTCCTTCGTGTCCGCCATAGACCTGGCCCCGTCCCACCTCTGGCCACATCCCTCGCCACAGGAGCCATGAGAGTGCCTGCACCCCGCCCTGCTGGACCACACTCTGGGGGTTCAGCAGCCCAGAGTTCCCCTCCCACTCTCAGGGCCCATTGAGCCTCTTGCCCAGGTCTGTCCCAAGGGGTGCCAAGGAGTGGCTGCTGGCCGGCAGGTGGACAGAGCAGGTGAGCTGGTCTGCCTGTGAGCAGAGGCCCCTCACAGGATAGGGCAGAGCCTGTGTGCTGGGAGAAGGTGGGCAAGCCGAGGGCTGGGCCAGGAGCCGGGACTGGCACTCCCCGCATCCTCACATTCCAGCCCAGAACTCGGAGGGGTCCAAAAATTCTAAATGTGGACTCGGCCTTCCCAGGCATCATGAAGGTGCGTTTGTAGTCAGGAGGGTAAAGCACAGTTTATGTCATGGTTTGACAGCTTGATTTGTTTATTTGGACACGTGGTAGGTGGTCTCCTCTCACACTCCTGCCCTGAGCCCCTAGACGGCGCGGGTGGGCCTGGCCGGCCTGTATTGCCCCCAGCAAAGGCCGCGGCAGCCAGCTCCCCAATGTCAGGAGCCGGTCCCCAGCCCAGGATGCTGCTCTGTGACTGAAATTGCTTTCCTGCTAATTAGGCGGACAACATGGCAGGCGATCACTTCCAAGTTGCTTTTAAAAATTCCATGCTTCTCCTGGAATGAGTGTTGTTGGCCCAGAGAGCTGTGTGCTGCTTCTCATTTGACAGTAAGAGAGACCGGTCAACCAAACCAGGAGGGCACTGGGGTGGGAGACCCACTGAGGCAGAAAGACGATTCCAACCGCGGGCTCTGCCGTCACCTCAGCGATTCAAGGATCTGGGATTTATTCCTTGGGGAGCGTTCACTGAGCTGAGACTCCCCTCCTCCGTGCTTCCCCGAAGACCAGCGTGCCAAGCAGCCCCTCCTGCCGGGTCCCACGCCCCTGCACGTCCCTCTCCCCCGCTTACCTTAACTCTGCAGTCCACCCAGCCCGTGAGCTGCGCTGACCTCTCTAGACCTGCAGTCAGACACGCGGCCAGTGCTTGTGGTTTTGAACTGAGGCCCTGCCATGGGAGGGCGTCCAGAACCTGGAACTGTCTGAAAAAGGCTACCTGTGGCAGATTCTGTTTTCCTCACGCATCACGATAACACTCCCCCCCCCCCACCCCTCATGCCCTTTGGCAATGCAGCCCTGCACTCCCCCATCAAGAGGCCCGTCTCTTTCTGCCCGCCCCCCCCTGGATCTGGGAAGGCCCTGGGATGGCTCTGACGCATAGAAGATGGCAGAAGGGATGACAAAGCCTTAAACTGGCCTGACAGCTTCCATGTCTGCCCCTTGGAAGTCAGTGCCGAATAAGGAGTGCGACTACCCCGAGACCACAAGAAGCCTCAGTCGCCCTGAAGAATGAGGCAGCCTCTAGGAGAGGGAGGGAGGGAGGGAGGCAGAGTGGCACCAAGACACCAGACATGGAGAGAGGAAGCCGTCTTGCATGCAGATGCTCCAGCGACATTTGCCCCAATCGATGCCACACAGATCAGAGATGAACCGCTCAGCCGAACCCTTTCTCAGCTCCTTGACCTGCAAAATCATGGGCCAAACCAAAATGGCTGTGTAAAGCCACTGTGTTTTGGGGGAGTTTGCTCTGCACTATTCCCGCCAGGCTTCTGCACGGGGAGGCGGGTGCCTCCCTTACAGTTCATTAGACAACTAGTGTTTTAGTGTCCTGAGGCCACCGTGACAAGGGACCACAAACTGAGACACTTGAACAATGGAAATTTATTGTTTCAGGTCTGGAGGCCAGAAGTCTGAGAACAAAGTATCTGCAGTGTTGGTTCCTTCTGAGGTTGTGAGGGAGAATCTGTTGTGTGCTTCTCTCTTAACTTCTGATAGGGAGACAGATAGTACACAGAGACTCAATCATGTGGACTACTCAGTGTTGTGCTGCTGAGATGAGAAACCAGATAATGGGACTCAGTGGCCCCTGAGTGCCCAGGGAAGACCTCTCTGAGGAGGGACTCTGAGCTGGGAGTAGAAGGATAGGAGGGATCCAGTCATGTGAAGATCTGGGGGCAGAGTTCCAGGCAGACAGATGGCTAGGGCAGCATGTGCAAAGGCCCTGGGGTGGGAACAAGCTCGGTGCATTGGAGGAACAGAAGGAAGCCCTGTGGGCTGAGAGGAAAGGACAGAGATAGCCAGGAGCCAGGCTGTGTAGGGTCTTGTGGAGGCTGCTATAGAAAGTGAATTTTTATTCTAAGTGAACTAAAAAGCCTCTAGAGGTTTTTAACCAGGGAAGGGACACAATGTGACTTATACTGCTCTATGGAGAATGAGAATGGCAGCTGGCCAGGTAGGCGGCATTTGCAGTGATCCAGGTGAGAGAGGGAGAGAAGATGACTGATTTCTGAGTGCACTATGGGTAAAGCTGATGGATCTCACTGATAGAGTGGGTGGAGGGGACCAGAAAAGGAGGCATGGAGGTTGGCCCCTGCTGCGTCATTGGGGTCTTTCTTCAAATGGGGTGGAGTGGGTTTGGGGTGGAGGTGGGAGTGGAGTGTCTGTTTAAGTTTGGGGGCTCCGTCAGACACCTGCACAGGGCTGCCAGGTGGGTGGCTGGCTGTGTGAGCTGCAGCAGAGTGGAGGTCCTGGAAGGAACTCAGAGGTGAGGGGCTGAGGAGCTCACAGCCTAGGGGAGGTGGTTCCGCATGGAGATGGCAGCTGCATCGCCGTCTGAAGGCCTGGCAAGGAACAAAGTGGGTATGAGGGCCCGGCCTGGGGGCCAGGTCAGGCTTCTCAGAGGAAGGGTCCTGCGCTGAGTGTGCTGGGCAGGCGAGTGATGCTGGGCCACCGCGATGAAGTAAGGGTGTTCCAGGCACAAGCACAGGTGTGGGGCCACCCGCTGTAGACAGATGTCGTCAAGCCTTCCTTTAACTTCGCTGAGCCTCAGCTTTCTCATCCACAAAATGGTAACATTTCTACCTCCTCTGCAGCATTGCTACGAGGATTAAACGTTAGTGCACCCAGTTTCTAACGCAGTGCCCAGCACAGCGGCGGCCAACGATGGGAGCCATTGTCTTACCATTCAAAGCCGTGTACCACTAGGAGTAAACCCTGGATGGCCAGCAAATTAGCCCCCTGGGATCCCCAAATCCACCGTGAGCTCCAGTGCAATCATGCTGCTTGAACGCCATCCCCAGATGGATCGCCAGGGCCCCCGGCTCCAGTGTTCCCCCACTGCCCGTGCTGGTCTGATCGGTTTCTTAGGTGTTTCTTCATCTCTGACTGTTTAGACAGTGAGCCAGAAAGGGTGTGGACCTCTTTGTGGGCTTTGGGGCTGAGGGGCTTGTGAGTCGGCTGACTTTGCTGGGATTCCTCAAGCTGTTCAGGCTTCAGGGGCTCTGATTTCGGTGGGCTGGGCCTGCCGTCATCATCACATTTGCAGCGAGGCTCTCAGAGTTTCCAGGGCCCCTGGAGTTGGGCATCTTGAACCATCTGAAGGAACTTCTTCAGTTCAGCCTCGTTCACACGGGACCCGGCAGGTTCCGTGGGACACGGGCTGGACTTTGGCCCCAAGAGTTCAGGCTTCATCCGTGCGTCCATCCTCTTTTCATGGGTCAGCCTCTGTGCGCTGTGCCCTGGCTGAGAGACGCAGTCTGGGGTCTACGGGGAGACAGGGCTCCGAGGTCACGTGGGACAGACGCCGGGATCAGGGCACGTGCAGAAGAAGGAAGCAGGAGAGAGAAGTCTGAGACGGAGATGCTGGGGTGGGGGATGGGCAGTTGGAAGATGCAGGGAAGCTTGGTGAGTGGACACAGTGGGAGCTAGAGGGACAGAGGCACGCTGGGGATCCGCGTGGAGAGCGCTGGCCGCACCATGGGCCCTGGATGAAGGTTCCAGTGCTGAGTCAGTCAGGTGCTTGGAGCACAGAGGCATGTGTTCAGGGCACCCATCTGGACAGAGCTGGCATGGGGGTTTGAACCCAGGCCTGAGGTTCCCAGAGCCCACTCTGAGCCTCTGCTCCTCCGTACCAGGGATGGTGGGAGTGAGAGGCCATAGACGTTGCAGGACTGGTTGCGAGAGGTGAGGGAGACAGTAAGTGACCCCAGGCCTCTGTCATCCTCACCTTGGGGTGGCAGTGCCATTCACTGAGCCAGCGAGTGCAGCATTCCTCAGGCTCAGCCAGAGCTCACAAAGGGTCCCCCTTCTGGTATCCAGACCAGAGATACCCAAGGCAGACTGGGGTCTGATAGCCCCCCAGGGTGGGGTGGGGGTGACATGAGACCGCCTGAGGAGACCAGTAGGAGCTTGGAGCCCTAATTAAATCTCCTGGTTGTCAGGTTAGGAACCCCCTTGCCCTGGCTCCCCACGGAATAGGCTGTTCCTACAAACCGCCACCTGGCTCCCGAGCCGATTAGGGAGGGCTAAGTGGCCCTGGGCAGATGGCAGCCCTGGGGAGCCTGGCTCAGGTAGGCAGATGTGTGCCAGCTGCTCCAGGGCAGGGGTCATGCTCATCAGATCACCATCATTGCTCATCAGCAAGTATTTCCTGAGCCCCTGCTGGGCCAGACCCTCCCTGGGCCCCAGGGGCACACAGGAGCAAGCAGACCCCATCCAGGGCCACCGCTCCGGGCCTTTGCTGGTGAATAATGAAGGTTGAGGAGAGATCCAGACGGGGTGGGGGGTGGGGCAGGGGTGGGATCTGATGGGGTCACACAGACCTGACCTTGCTCTGGCCCTGCCACACCCCTGCTACGGGGCCTCAGCACAGCCTCATCATGACGTCATAAGGTGCACCCCATCTCTGGTGTAAGGAAGTGACCATGTCCCATGGCCTGGCTGCTGCCCAGCCCCCAAGGCACATCCACAGGTGCCTAATCCCTGCCCCCACTGCACCCCTCCTGCATCTCTGGGGCCTTTTTTGTCTTTAGTTTTTTATTTTCAGTTAATGAGAAGCCACTCGGCAAACAAACGCTGAGCTCTGTGTCAGTTTTTACATGAGGGTCAGCCCTGCTGTCAGGGGTCCCGGGGATTTTACAACTGTGCTGAGATTGCTTCTCTGAGGATCCCCAGCCCAAGAGTGAGAAGTGGAACCCCTCACCTTAAACTTCCCTGCAGGGCCCGAGGCTGGGGACAAAGGCCCACAGCAGTCACCACCAAGAAGATGGAAAGTGCCGCGACCCGGGAGAGAGCTGTGTATGCTCATCTGTGAGACCCACGGCACCAGTCAAGTCCACCTGGAGCCTGAGCAGGGGTCTGAGGGTCAGGAGCGTCCCCGCTGGGGATGGCTGAGTGTGTTCACGCGTGCCCTGGCTGACCCTGGGGGCTGTCACAGCCCCACCCAGTGCTGAGATGACCGGCAAGGAGCCAGCAGTCACAGCTCAGAGCTCTGTGCTCAGAGAGACACAGCCTGGCCTGGGGAGCCCCTTGCTCTACTTGAGCAGGTCCAGGAGGGCTTCACAGAAGAGGGAACAGGGACACAGGGGCCTGCAGGGTGAAGTAGAGACCCTCTTTGCTGCCAGGGCCTCTGAGGACACACTGGGACCTTTGTCAGGGAGCTGGCATCCTTTGGAGTGCTGGGCTGTGGGAGCTTTCTAAGCACAGGGCCACTTTCTGCCTGCCCTGAGACAGACCACCCTGGAGAGGGAGGGGCCAGGCAGAGGTTGCCCAGCCCCACCCCGTGCCTCCACTGGGCCATTCCCTCCACCATGCTGGCCCTCCACTGGGCTGGGCCCTCCACGAGGCTGTGCCCTCCACTGGGCTTGGCCCTCCCTGGGCTGCCTTCCTGCCACCCCATCTGTCACCCCTCCTGCCCTGCTGTTTGCTCTCTCCATCTGGTATTACAAGGGTGGAGAGGCAGGATCCATGTTGACCCCCACAGGCAGCGGCTCACTGTAGCCTCAAAACCTCTGGAGTAGGTTATGTGAACTCACCCCACACCCCCACTCGTGTGCACACACACACACACACACGTAGGCTTTGTGTTTGATGAAGACCAGAGGTCAGACACGTGCAGTGTGGTGGTCCAGGTGGCCCAGACTTGCAGAGGCAGGGCTGGGGTTGGAAGCCACACCCCCTTCCAGCATGCTGAGTGGCTCCTGGGTTCTCACAAGGCCTGGCGGCGGAGCGCACATCAATCCTTCAGCCAGTGTCCGAGTTGGGGACAGGAAGCCTTGTACTGTTAAAGAAAAGATTCTTGTGACACTTGTTAAAGCAGTGAGGGGAGCTTATTCAGGATCATTACGACAGGGGTCAAGGCTGTCACAATAGCAGAGAGAGATCAGGCTCCACTCTGAATGCAGCAAAGACAGCTGGGGGCTTAGAACCCAGGAGCAGACGGAGGGTGTCCGTGGATGGAAAGTCACTAAGAAGATCAGCAAGGGTGGGGGTTCTTGCTGAAGCAGGACCGTGGTCAGACTTCAAAGGCGGGCGTGAGGAATTTGATCAGATGTAAGGGTGAAAGAGTCTCACTAAACCCACTTGGCGGGACTCTTGCTAGAGCTGGATGATGCGCCGGCAAGGACAGCGCCGGTTCAAGGCCCAGTGCGGAAGAGGGCTCAGAGGAGCCAGATTAAAGTTGGGTCAAGGAGAGTCTTCATCAGCTCCTCCCAGCCTCTTGTAGGGCTTCTGTGAAACTGCACGGTCCCCGAATCCTCTGATTCTGCCTCCTGCAGAGGGCTGCGCCCCAGTCCTCGGCCCACATCCCAGCTCTCACATCGCGGCCCCACGGCAGCCTGTGTTTCTCCTCTCACTGCGTGTTTGCTGTCCCTTCTCTCCTGTCTGCCTCTGTTGTTAGACTCTACGCAGTGTGTGGGCCGGGCCAGGTCAGGGCCTGCCACATGGTGACAAGATGCTCCTGATGGGAGGGAGTGCAAGCCCGTCCCAATGCCTGGGGACCACAGGAATCCCCGAGGCCCTCCCTGCGCTGATGTCTGTGGGTCACCTTGGGGACCAGGCACCCCTTATAGAGCCAGAGGTGGCAGCGCGGATGGTCATGGTTGGGGGGGTACACAACTACGGGGGAGCAGGAGGGGATGGCCTCCTAAGATGGGCCACCAGGGAAATGGTGGTTTGTGTCACGTCCTAGATGCACCCCCACCCTCCAGCCTTCTCCATACTGCTGGGGGCAGGGGTCATGCCACTGCCCACGAAACTGCTGGTACAGACCTGCCCTGTCCTGCCCACCGTGCCCCCACCCACTTTGTAGTCAACCTCTGGGGCCCAGTGAGGGGCCCATTGCCCAAGAACCTTCCTGAAAAGAATAACCTCGCCCAGTGCTGAGCAGGAATGATGCTCACACTTTCTGTGTTAGGAGTGTCACAGGCTCCCCAGGGTGGGCAGCCTGGCACCCCACAGCGCTCACAGCCCATGAGCTCTTGGGTGGAAGCCAAGTTCCCAGGGCCCTTAGGGAGCCATGGGGGAAGGGCCGGGGCAGTAGTGGGGCTGCGTCCTGTGGCAGCGCCGGGGACTGGGGTGGTCCTCTCAAGCTCTGTCCTGTGGCTCACAGGGAGAGCTGGCTAACACCACAGCCCTGGGGCCCGTCCACCAGGCTGGGAGGAGGCAGGAAGGCCCAAAGCACCTCACAGGCAAGTGGCTGTGGACCCATTTGGGGAAACACAGGATTCAGGGGAGCAAGACTGGGCCCTGGGATGTGCCAGGCGGCTGTGGCTGGAGTCCAGAAGGAGTCCAACCCAGGCCAGGGCCCCAAGGGCTGCTGGGTGGAGGCGGACTGAGGCATCCGGGTACTCCCAGGGGTCTCGCTGGTGCCCTGGGTGAAGGCGTCAAATGTGAGGTTTCTAACCTCTTGAGGATGCTTTTCTTACATGGGAAAAATTGTCCAAAGACTTCCCGTTCTTTTAGAAAGTAGTGGTTGATTTATGACATTAAATTTAAAGACTTAGTTTTCCCTTCGCTTTTAAGTTAAACTTACACATCTTATTATTCTATTTAGAAGTCTAATATTTTAGCAATCTCTTCTAAGGAAGCCTCTAATTAACGTTTGGCCCATTTACAAACTTACATAATAAACTTCCTTTAACATTTTAAGCTGTACTTGTAAATTTAATATCTGGTTTCATGTATTTTTTATTGTGGTAAAATATACATAACATAAAATGTACCATTTACACCCACCTGGTGCCCAGCGCACTTCTGTCCTCGCCTGCTGCAGGGCAGAAGTGGGCTTGGCCTTCTGTGGTTTCTTCTGTTGTTGCTGGCTTGGCCTTTCCAGTGTTTGAGTGTGGAAGACGTATAAACGTCTGTCCCACCCAGCTCCGTAGGGGTGGCTAGATGGATGGATGGGCGGATGCAGGCCTGGGAGCTTGTTTCGGGGACAGTGGAGATGCTGGCTGTCTGCGGGCCACTTAAGGTTGTGCTCTGGACCCACCCCAGGTCAAGGGTCAAGCTTCCACACCTAGCAGGACTCGGGGAGGGCAGGAGCCGGTGACTGGCCTCATGGGAGCATCTGAAAGACAGTCTGAGCCCAGAATTGCACCTCCCCAGGGAGCCCAGCACCTGTGTCTGCGTCTGCTTGGGGTTGGCCTCTCCCAGAGGAGGCTGCCTCTTGGAAATGCGCCTTGGCTTCTGCTTAGAACAGCAGCTCACCCACCTCGCCCAGCTGCCTGACTTCTCGAGCTTCTACAGGAGGAAACCACTGCGGCCCCCTGTCAGGAGACAGTCTGCCCTCTCTGTATTTTTCTGGGCCTCTGAGTTCCCACGTATGCTGTCCCAGGTTCCAGCACTGCCAGTGTGGCTATCAGGGGCCCTGAAGCCACATGCCTGCAGCTGCCCCTCGGCCTCTTTCCCTCACCTTCCTCATGAAGACAGCGCCCAACTCAGATGACTGTGGCAAGGCTTCCATGGGACAGTGCCCGGAAAAAGCCCAGGACAGTGCCAGGAGCACAATACTCAGTGATTCCAGCCCCCACGTCTTTTCCTTCCCTTCCCCATGGGACAGCCAACTTCTTAAACAAATGCCTGGATCCAGACTCTGGCTCTGCCACTTACTGTGCAGCCCGGACAAGTTACTAACTTCTCTGATCCTCAGTTTCCTCATCTGTGGAATGGGGACACTCGTAGCTCTTAATCTGGAAGATTGCTGCCAGGGTTGGAATAGGGCCTGGCCCACAGAAGCTCCTGGTAGGTGCCAGCTGCTCTTATTAGCAGCTGCAGCGATGTTCCTTCTGGGTTGGAGTAGAAAGCTGAGGCGCCTGCTCACATGCACAGCGTCTTGGGTTCCATTTCAGGGTGTCTTTCCCGGGACCCCAGGCAGTAACAGCACCACGTGCTATTAAGCTCCCGTGGGTCACGTTGTTCCATCATCGCAGTGATACTGTGTGTGCTTACTGCTTTAGCCCATTTTACAGATGGGGAGATGGAGGCTCAGGAAGTCATTCAGCTCAGCAGGTGGTAGAGCCAGGGTTGGAGTCTCTCTGATCCAAAATCGAAGGCTGGTTTTTAACAGCAGGCATCCTCTTCAGCCAGGGAAGGGAGGGGTACCATTCAGCTCGAGTCACAGGTCAGGGTCCCTGGGAAACACTCAGGTGGAGACTGGCACACCGTGCTCTGGGGTCAGCCCCCAGGGGAGGGAGAGGAGGGAGCTCACTGGACAGAGGAGAAGCCAGGCTGCAGTGCAGGCCCTGTGGAGGAGCCCTGGAGTGGGGATGGCTCTTTGGGGCCAGGGCTCCGGGCCTGGATACTCCTGTGTCAGCCGGTCACCAGATGTGGGCCACCCCGGGAAGGGGCTGTGACCTTGAGCAGGGCAGCCTCTGAGGGGGAGAGGTAGTGCTCCCAGCCCTTGGAGCAGTGCCTGGGCAACATCGCAGCATCCACCGTGGGCTGTCTGTACTCCTCGGGAGGTCGGCTCTGTCTCTATGGGGGGCAGACACAGGCATCTAGCATTTATGCCATCAACCAGTCCTTGGCGGCTATGGCTGTTGATTAAGTGGCTGAGACCAGGCAGTTGAAGGAGGAAAGGGCTCTGGGGTCACTGGTTTGACTGCCCCATTCTACAGAGAAGGAACCAAGGGCCAGAGAGGGCCAGAGTGGCCTTGGCTGTCCTGGCTGAGGGACCACTGCCCACTTGGGTCCCACTGAGCCAGAACAAACTAAGAGTACCCCAGCGTGTGTCTCTGCAGTTCTCAGCTCAGGGTTCAGCTTCACCATGGTGTGGTCAGTCCACTGCAGCAAATATCTGTTGACTACCTCTTGAGTGCCAGAAGTGGGTTTGGACGTGCAAACAATATGATTGTGCTCCCACAGAGGAGCCAGACCAGCAGACAACTAGCCGTCCTATGAGCTGTAATGCAGTGCGAGGGAAGGGGGTGGCCCTTTATGTAGCTGTGTCTTTTAATCCTTACTGTCACCTTTAGTCCATATTGCAAGTGAGGATTCTGGGGTTCCTAAAATGAGTGGCTTGCCAAAAAACAAACAACGAATAAATAGTGGAGGTAAGACTTAATGTGGCCCATTTGACTCAAGCAGCTGAGTAAAGGTATGGTCAAGGCCCCAGGGAAGAATGGAAAAATCTGGAAGGAATAGGAAAGGCTTATGGTGAGGACATTAGTCGGCTTGGGACTTAAAGGATGAATGAGAGTTCAGCAGGTACTGGGGGTATTCCACCCTGAAGAAAGAACAGAATAACTTAGTAGAGTGGGAAAATGCAATCGAGAAGTCTGATGGAAAGCGAGCAAAGGGAAGGAGGGAGGCAGGGCTGAGTGTGTGGATACATGGGTAGGTGGTGGATGCATAGGAGGTGAACGGATGGACGGACGGGTGGATGAGTGGTAGATGGATGAATGTGAGTAGTGGATGGGTGGGAGATGAATGGTTGGATGGATGGGTGAGTGGGTGGAAGGATGGTTGGGTGGGTGGGGGATGAGTAGAAGATGAATGGATGGGTGGGTGGGTGGGAGGATGGGTGAGTGGGTGGTAGATGGGTGGGGGATGAAGGATGGTTGGATGGGTAACATGTAGTTTAGTGGTGTTTGAGTCTGTGAAGCAGAAGATGAAGTATCCAGATCCTTGTTCTAAAGTTAGGGCACAGGAACCCACATATCTAGGCAGATTAGAAGGAACTGTGGGGGTCACCGTAACCAGGGGTACCACAAAGCCAAGGTCAACAACTTCAGTAAGCAAAACAGAGGAGTCTGCCCCTGTTGCCAGTGGTTACAAGCTGGCGTTGGAGGCAGATGGGCAGGGAAATAAGTGAAGTCCAGGGTTCGGCCCTGATACCTGGAGCTAGGATGCCTGTGGGTGACCTGGTTTCTGGAAGGGCCAGGTTTATCTAAGAGCCAAGGTTGGGGTCAGTGCCAGGTGCCGTCGGCTTGGCCCCTGAGCATCCCTGGCCTCTGGACCCCCACAAAGATGCATTCTGGTTAGTTCTAGTCACGCCTGAGAAATCCACTGTGATTTCCAGACTAACGTCTGACAGAGTTGGCCAGAGGTTTCAGATGTGTGACAGGGTGGGCCAACTGGGTGGGCCGCCCATAACCTTTCCCCGGGCTGGGCTGGGCCTGTTTCAAATGGCATATTGACAGGCTCAGCAGGGCAGCCATTCCTCGAGAGGTCCCTGCAGCCCTGCTGGCCTGGCCCCGGTGCTGTGCACGTTGAGGCCTCCTCCCCTTGCACCTGGCTGTCTGCAACCCTCAGGGCAGGCAGGAGACCCGGCTAACCTGCCTGGCAGAGGAGCGGGAGCCCCTGGCCCTTGTGCTGGAGTTGCACTGGGTTTCTGTGTGTCCATTGGGGTGATCCATCCTGCTGGTGTCACTTGCTGCTGCTGCAGGGAACATAGGAACTCTCAGAGAAGGAAGCAGTGACAAGTGTGAGCTCTGCAGGGTGAATCCCAGCTCGGGCAAGTGACCTAACCTCTGAGCACCCCGTCCGCAGAATGGGGCGGTCATGTCCCTGAGTCAGAGGGCCCTTGTGAGGACTCATCCATCCATCGGGAGCACCGAGAACAGTGCCAGGTGCACAGGAAGCGCTCACGAGCAGGCATTTCTATCTTGCATGGCGGCGGTTGCTGCTGCTGCTGCAAGGGACTTTGGGAGTTGGGAGGCTGTGTGTGACCACAGGAGGGGATGGTGTCTGTTCACTCCATGTGTTCATTCATTCACAGACGTTCACCGGGCAAGAGACAAATAAACCTCAGCCCCTGCCCTCTGGGGCTCTGGTGTGAGGACAGCAGCAGGGACAGGCAGGGCAGGCAGGGCTGGGAACGGACGTAGCTGCAGTTCTGAGGGCTTCTCGGGGAGGGACGCTGCACTGTGAGCGGGACAGCACAGGACATTCTGACACTCCTATGCCCTTGTCGTTCAGCATCCCATCTCCCAGATGAGGAGACCGAGGCTAGAGGCAAGTCCCCGCCCCAGGGCCCCATCAGCCAGCCTGCCGCCACACCTGCTGACTCCAGTCATGGGCCCTCTGGTGCATCCTTCCTCCTGAGCATTCTCCCCAAACCCACACCTGCCTCAGGTGTGTCATCTGTGCGGTCAGAGGACCAGGGACCCTTTCTCCAGGGACAGCTGGAGGCAGTCTTGATGTCTCTGCAGAAAGCTGAAGTTGGGGAGCCAGATTGCCCCAGAATGGTTCTCTCCCGCATCGGCGTGGCATCCATCTGGAAGTGACATGCGGCAGCCACCGAGACTGTCAGGACAGCGCCTCCCTAGGGCACGCTGCCTGAATGTTGCAGGGCATGGGCACCTGGACGACAGGTGCAGTTTCAGTGGGTCCTCGGGACTCATCCCGTGCAGACCCTTGGGGACATCCCAGGGCTCCTCGATCCTGCCCTCTTGGGGCTGGAAGGTGCATTTAGAGAGGCCATTCAGTCCTTGGAGAGAGGCAAGAGGCTTGTCCCTGAGAGCAGAAGACCACAGGCCTGCTCTGGGGTCCTGGGCGAGTCCCTTCTTCTCTGGCTCTGGGCTGCCTAGACAGACCTCAGCCTGTGCCGAGCACAGCCCCAGGGGCCCTTTCGTCCTGCACTGTGTGATGCAGGGGTGCTACCTGGCCCCAAGCTCCTCCTCTACAAGCAGAAAGGACCCAGCCGATAAAAAGGGCTGCAGCCCAAGGGCACCTCTTGTCTTGCTAGGGGTGGCCAGAGTGGAGGGGGGCAAAAGGAACAGCAGACAGAAGCTGGCAGGGGCCCTGGGAGACATTCCTCCAGGGTCTGGTAAATCCACAGTCATTTGCAGGGTGCCGACCTTAACCCACGGGAGTCCAGAATCTCGTGCACGTCTGGCCTCTGGAGCCTCTGGGACGCTCAGGTCCTGGTCAGAGAAGCCTGGGCTGGGCCTCAGTCTGTAGGGTCACTTCTGGTGCAGTCTTCAGCTCGCAGCCCGCAGCACGCTGGGGAAGCCAGAGCTCATGATCCTGAGGCAGCTCCACTCTGACGGCTCCTTCTGCCAGCCCGGCCCCCTGCCCCCTCAGTGGGGTTGATGGCAGTAGGGGGCGCTCCTCATCCTGCCCTGGGTTTGTGCAGGACTCAGTGTCCCCCAAACACTGTGAGCTCCCTGGGGCCTGCTGCATTGTCCTCATCCATGGTCTGGGGCAGAGGGCCTGGCCCCCATGCCCTTTCCCCAGGAGCCCCTGGCCTCCTTTCCAAAGGCCGGTGACAAACCCTCAGCAGGCAGCGCTCTCTGGGGGGTGCAGGGGGCCTTCCTCGTGGCCGGGAGCCGCCCTGAGCCTGCTCCAGTTAGGTGCGGGGCGGCAGGCTCACCACCGTTTGTCCAGCTGCCTGGCTCCCACGGTTCTGCACACGGCTGCTCAGAAGGTCCTTTTGTGGCCCGCGTCCTTCCTGATCGATCTGTGTGTGCTCTGCGACCTTGTGGGTCCATGGGGAGCTTTGGCTGTCACCGCTTGAAGAGTCTGTTTGACACAGTAAACGTTGACTGAGCACCTGGCAGGTGTCAGGCCCCAGGCTGTGTGCAGAGTGGGTAGGGGTGGGGCATGCGCCGGACACAGTGTGAGCATGCTGTATGAACAAACGTTGCTGCCTTGACTCAGTGGGAAGAAGAGGATAAGTGTGGACTTAGAGGGCTGAGCCAAGGCATGAGCATCATGAAATAGTAGTCCTGTTTTGAAATCATCCAGCCCATTCCTCTCATGTAATAGACGTAAAAGCAGAGCCTCAGAGAGGTTAAATGATTTACCTAAGGTCACACAGCAAGCCACAGACCGGCCAAGTTCATTTGTTGGTTAGTTCAGTGAATGGACCCTGAGCCCCTACCCTCAAGGAGCTGGCCTCTAACAGGGAGACATTTTGTCAACAGAAAGTTCTGGTGTGGGGCAGTACATGATATGGCGAGGGGCTTGTGTGCGGCTGGGTGTGGTTCAGGAAGTCTTCCTGGAGGAGGTGCTGCTCAAGCTGAGTTTTGAAAAGACCAGCAGGAGTCAGCAAGGGGGAAGGGAGGAGGGGCATTGCATGTGGCAGGAGGGGTGTCACAGCCTGTGAGGGGAGAGCAAGTACAAAGGAGGAGAGGCAGCAGGCTTCAGCTTGGCCTAGAATCCTCTGGAGGAGCAATCGAGGGTGTCATTTCTGGCACCTCCATCATTTCTCTGGAAACCCCCTTACTTCCCCTTGGCTGTCTCCCCCACTGGACAGACCCGGGAGTCCAGAGACCTGGTTTCTAGGCCCGGCCCCAGCACCTGCCAATGGAAGGTCTGCCAGTCCTGGCGGAGGCGCCACATATACAGGTCCTGCTGGGCACCCGGGGGTGGAGGCAAGAGTGCCCAAGGCCACCCTCAGGAGCTTATGGTGGAGGCAGACACGCCCCCCTGCCCCCCTGACCCCAGGTGGATGCAGAGTGCTGAGTGCAGCGACCAAGGCACCAGGGTGAAAAGGCTTCCCGGGGACGGGTGAGGCTGGGCTGGACAGGCAGACAGGGTGGGCTCCCAGGCAGAGGCAACAAACACCCTGTGCAAAGGTCCAGTGGCATGAAACCAACAGCACGGCCCCTTCCCACACCATGCTCCCTCCCACCCTGGCCCTCAGCTTCCTCTTGTAGGAAACGAGGGTCCTGTGATGCCTCTGAGTCCCCCCAGTGCCAGCAGTGCTGTGCGTGTGCTCTGACCCTGCAGGGACAAGGTCTGAGGCCGGGATGACAATGTGTGGCGAGGACCAGGCTGGACGCAGAGCCACAGGAGCAGCGGAGGGGCCTGCCCGGGTGGCAGGAGTTTTTGCTTTATTTAGAAAGGCTTGAGAGAAGATGAAAAATGAGAGATTGAAAAGGTATAGACTTTGCTCGGGGACAGAGGGTCATTTTAAATTCTCTGCCGTTCTCAGAAAGATGTCTTTGCATAATGCTACCAGCCAGCAGGCGTAGTTTCCGTTTTTTCCTCCCCTTTTTCTCCCTGGTTTATCTTCAGTCGTCTGAAGTGCTTGTCCAAAAAGAGAAGCTTGAAGGCAGAGAACTTAATAGAGCTTTGTCTCCGGCGGGCAAGGGTTCCCTGTGCAAAGAGCGGGCCGCTCCCGTTGGGAAGGAAAGGGAACCCGGGTCCCAGGGCCCACGCCACCGCCATCCACAGCGTGCCCTGGGCCTGGGCTGTGCATGGGGTCCCAGCGCTCCCTGCAGAAAGGGGAGAGCGTGCTTACATGACCTCCGGGGCCTGTCAGTGTCACAGCCAAGTGCTGTAACAAACAGCTCCCTGAGGACATACCAACCTTACATATGCGGCCTCCCCGTACATGGCCCCACCCACCCCATGGCTCTGACCTCCCCGTGGCCCCACCCATCTGGTGGCTCTGCCCTCCTCTGCTCAGTTCCTTAACTTCTGGTTTCTGTCCGGAGATGGTAGGAGGGATATTTTTGTGGGCCCGCTTTGGGTGTGTCATTTTCCCCCTTATTTTCCACTGGTCAGGGCTCAGCCCTGTGTTTGTACCTCGCTGCCCAGGAGGCTGCAATCTGGCTGTGTGCCCAGGAGGAAAGGAGATGGTTTGGTGAACACCCAGCCAGCCTCTGCCTCCAGAACTTTCTCACATTCGAGTGTTCTGTGAGGGGGAGCAGGGAAGGCCTCCTGGTGGAGGGGGCATGTGAGCAGGGCCTCGAGAGGAAGAGCTGGGGGTGAGCCAGGGAGAAGACAGGAGCCCAGCACAGAGGCAGGGTGGACGCAGAGGACAGCAAATGCCACATCAGCGCAGAGCCCTCAGGCGAGGGCGTGCCTGGCTCTGGAGCCAGGGAGGCCCGGGTTCCAGTGCTGGCTCTGCCTCATCCTTAGTCTCTGTAAACTGAAACAGGCTTGTCAGCTGTGCTCTCAGCTGCTGCCTGTGGTCCCTTATCACAGCCGCTCGTGTTTGTCAGGCATTTTCTGTCTGTCCAAGCTTGGAGCTCAGCCCTCTCCCGGGCACATCTTCCCTCTCGCTTCCTCATTCAGACGAGGAAGCAGAACCCCTGGCTTCTGAAGGGGCTCACTCTGGCCCTTGGCTAGGCGCCTGGGCTCAGCCACTCTATCCATGCGGCCCGAGAACCCTGGCCTGGTGGTCCTGGAGGGCGACCGTGGGCTGGGAGACCCCGACTCAGTGTGTGGTGTTGACCATGTGTGCCTCTTCCCGTTGTTGAAGGCAGGGGTTCACCGTGGTCCACGGGCAGCCACAGCCACGCCAGGACGCAGCCCAGAGACCTGCCTGCTGGAGCAGCCCTCGCTGCCCTCCGGAGTACACCCCGCACCTCCCCTGGGCTCCGCTCCACAAGACCCCTCTGGCTGGACCTGCCAGGGCTGGCTCACGGGCAGCCATGCTAGGAAAGCTGGAGAGCATCTCCACGAGAGGACTCCAGGCTGCGCGGGTCTCCTCTCCAACTCGCCTTAATTTTAATTTAATTCCCTTTAATCTTTAATGAAAAGTTGTAAAAGTAAATTATTTACCCAAGAGAGCCAAACGGCTCCTCAGGAGCTGTTCTCAACTTGAGGGTAATTACATGTGTGGGTCTTGCACATTCTCCCTGGATGCTGAGGAAGAGGCATTCTGGTTTATGAACTAATTAGCTACCTCAATAACTGTTAAAAACACTTGCCATTTGGTGGATTAAGAGCAAAGCTCTGGGCTCACATGGTGCACACCCTGATGATTACCAAGGGGTAGAAGGAGCCTGTCCTGGTCCTGGGACCTGTGAGAACCTGGGGACGGAGCTGAGCCCTCTGAAATCAGCCCTATGGTTCTGGGGCGGAGGGAGCCAGCCCTTCTCCCTGCCTGTCACCTGTCTGAGCCAGCACACACCACAGGAAGACCCCTTTCCTGGCAGTGCTAGGGGCTCAAAAGGTGGGGGAAGGGTGATAGGGAGGAGTGAGGGGGTCTGTGTGGTTGCTCGTCCACCTCCCCGGGCTGTGCACTGCCTCTTTGCATTAAGACCCTTGCCCAGAACATCGTTACCCCCACCTCCTGGGCATTATCCGTGCTTCTCACCTCTGTTCCAAAATCTTTCTGCATATACAGTGAAGTAGCAAAGTAAAATTTAAAACAACTGGGCTAAGGGAAACCACATTTGGCATAGTTGGTCAAGACTTGGAGAAACGGATATGTAGGAGAGGCTCGGGGGTGTGTGTGTGTGTGCAAATGTCAGGGCTGGGGGACTAAAATATGGTTACTGAGCACCAATGTAATGCTTTAAATTGGTATACCTTTGGCTCTGAGCTTCCTAACAGCCAAAGAGAAAAGTTCAGTTCCTTGGCTCTCATTGGTAAAGAGGGAAAACTTCCCGGGTTGGCTGAGTACCTAGCAACCAGCTGTGTTGGCATTAGAGGAAGTTCACCAGTTTTTACTGGGTAATTGGAAATTACAGGGTTTCATACTAGATCTGCCTGTTGTTCTCCCAGAGGACAGCTGGCCAGCTGTGGTCAAGGAGGAGGGTGAAGCCAGACCAACAGCCGGGGACCCTTTGCCTGAGCTCTCATCTCACACACTCAACTTGGCTATTTTTTTTTTCCACTTGAACTTTGGCTTTATCTAAAGAGTGACAAAGCTCCTTGATTAATTCCCCAGCCAAGCTTGCCTGAATCAAATCCGACTCTAAAATTTAGGCCCACCCAAGATTTCCATCAACTAAAAAACTGTGTGTCTTGTGAAATTTAAAATTTAAATGTGCTTTAGCTGCAACAGGCCTGGCGGAGCCTTGAAAACCTGACTCGCTCCGGCTGTCCCTAGGTCTTCCCCTCATTAAGGCCTACGGCATCGTTCTTAAGTCTTTAAAACTTTTTATCCCAAATTTGACATCAGCCCCTGAAGTCTACTTAGCCATTCCGTTTCTTACACTCACCAAAGGCAAGGAGAGTGAAGCTGTGGCGCGAGTTTAGGAGGATGTCCTCGCCAGGGGTTTGAGCTCTGGAGGAAAAATAAACCTTCCACAGCCTGGCCGTGGGAGCCTGTGGTACGGAAGAAATGAGCAGATTGTTGGATCAGTCACTGGAACAAGAAACCCACAGGTCATTGCTCTTTGCTACTGAAAAGTGATTTGCATGTGACCCTGGGGCCTGCTCATATTTTCATATTTTCGGTGTTCAAGCACTCAGGGAGCCATGCTGTGCAGGCTCCTCCTGGGGGCTTATCCCAGAATCTGGGCCCTGACTCTCTCTGATGGCCTTGGACTTGCCTGGCCTCACACGAAGGGATCCCACGGTAAGCCCCAGCCCTCTGCCCGGCCTCAGGCTCCAGAAGGAGTGGGGGCTTGGGCTTGGGATTCTGGAAGGTTCTGATGGCTATGGATGGAGTGAGTAATGAAGACTGCACAAAGGGGCCTTCCAAACTCCTGTCCCAGGCCGGCGGAGGCACATGTCCAGCCTGTGGGGCAGTGAGGGCCACAGCAGCATGACCAGGCATGGTTAAATCAGAGGAATGCAAATCAAAACCATGAGGTGCCACTTCACCTGCACCAGGATGGCTAATCAAGACGACAGACACCGACGAGTGTCGGGGAGGAGGCGGAGGAATCAGAATGCTCATGTCCTGCTGGTGGGGACATGCAGTGGTGCAGCTGCTTTGGCAAACAGCCTGGCAGTTCCTGAAAAGGTTAAACCTAGAGTCACCATCTGACCCAGCAATTCCACTCCAACATACGTGCCTTAGAGAAACGAAAACCTATGTCCCCACAGAAACGTGTCCACAGCTGTTCACAGGAGCAGTCTCATAATAGACACAGCTGGAAACACCCAAATGTCTGTCAACAGATGAACGGATAAACAAATGTGGTATGTCCCCATGATGAAATGTTATTCCGTCATGAAAAGGAGTGAAGCGCTGACGCATGCTATAGCATGGATGAACTGCGACCACAAGTGGAAGAAGCCAGGCACAAAAGACCACATACATGTGATTATTCATCGACAGTCCAGAACAGGGAAATCTCTGGAGCCGGAACATCGATTAGGGGTTGTTTAGCGCTGGGGGAACGGGAGAGAGGAGGGCGATGGGTAAAGGGCATGCAGCTGCTTTTTGAGATGATGAAAAAGTTCTCAAATTGCCTGTGGAGATGTTGCACATATCTGAGAATGTATTAAAAACATTGAATTGTACACTTGAAACGAGCAAACTGTAAGGCTTTGAGCTGTATCTCAATGAAGCTGTTTTTAAGAAGAGAACACAGACTCTGGAGCCCAGGGTTCCAGTGGGCGCTCAGCACTGACCGCTGTGCCCCCAGGCCAGCTGCTGAGCCTCCCCGCACGGCGACACGCTCGTCTGTCAAGTGGGGCAGAGCAGTGCCGGCCTAATGGGGCTGTTTGCAGGACTGAACGAGGTGGTACCTGTGGGGCCCTTGGAACAGTGGCTGAGATGCAGCAGGAGCTGCAGAAATCGGGCACTCTTGTCACCAACAAGAACAATGGCGATGGGAAGTGCTGTGTGCTGAGCATGCTGGAGAGAGTTGGGGAGGCCGGGGAATAGCGGGGCCGGGTCCGGACAAGCCCCTCCCGCCATGCTCTCCACCTTCTCCTGGGCTCATTCGGATCATGGAAACTTCTGGAGGGAAATGTGTGTCGTAGATTGGCAGATACTGAGGACTGTGCCATTTCCAAGGCGCCAAAAAAGGCCAGCTCCCCACTGGCACCTCTTGTGAACCCGAGCAGAGAGCAGTAGAGGCAGGTTTGGCAGAGCCCAGGCAGGGCCCATACTAGCCCCGCATAAGCCCTGCAGGAGCCTGCGTGGGGAGCAGAGCTGCTCCAGCCCCATGGGGCAGGTGGGGCCACGTAAGACTCGTCTTACCTCCTGGTGGAGCCCCGGGCCAGCCCAGCCTCCCCGCCAAGGGGGTGCACATCTCCCCATCTTTAGCTCTCTCACCCTGAGTCCCCCACCCCACAGTGGCCGCCCTTGGCCCAAACGCAGGCTGGCACGGCCGCCTCCTTTCCCCTCGCACCTCGCCAGAGTGGGCCCCGCAGGGCCCTTCCCTCATCTCGGCTTCTATTTATAGCATGTGTTCCTGCCAGAGCCTGTAGACGTGCCGTGGCATAAACGTGGCAGCGGTTTCAGGAGGAATTCTGGGCCAGACAAGATTAAGTCCGTGACTCTGGCCGGTATTAAAAGGGAAGGAAAGCAGGGCCGGGGGCGGGAGGGAGAAGATGGACCGTGGCCCGATTTAATGCTTTGAGGGAGAGACTAATCCGCTCCCAGGAGATTTCTTACAACTCGAGACTCTCCTGCAGAAATAAACTCCTCCACGGGAGGAAGCTGGGTCTGCGTGCGAGGCGGCGACCCAGAGCCAGGAGGTGGGAGGTTGGTCCTCACGTCCTCTCTGTGGGGACTTGAGGGCTGTGGGCCAGTCCTCTGAGTTACAGATGGAGGGACGGGGGCCCGAAGGGGGCAGAACACGGCTGTGATTCAAGTCCAGGCACCCCAGCCCCAAAGCCCACTCGTTCACTCATTCATTCTTTCCACAAACGTGAAATAGGAGTGTCTACCTGGCCTGGGTACTGGGGACACGGGCAAGTGCCAGTTCTCCTGGAGCTTCCCGGGAAGGAGGGACACAGATCGTTCAATAGACGGGGAAACAAGAGAACTTTAGATAAGATGTTGAGGCCGTGGGCAAATGGAGAGTGTGGACGAGGGACAGGAAGGCTCTTCACTGTGTGGTCAGGGACGGCCTCTCTGCGGGAGGGCCACAGTGGTGAGAACAGCAGGTGCAAAGCCCCTGGGGCAGGGATGAGCTGGGCGTGCTGGAGGAACAGGGAGGAGGCAGTATGTCAGGGTGCAGGGAGTGGAGGGGAACCCGGCTCAGGACCCTGGAGACCAGGGCCAGGGGCTGTAACTTGATCGAAACTCCCTTTTATTCTGAGTGTAGAGAGAAGCCATGGGCCGGGCAAGGGACAAGCAAGGAAGTGACAAGACGGAACAGCATCTTTGCACTGCTGCTCTGGCTGTTGTGTGGGAAGTGTGGAGGCAGGGGGCCCCGCTAGGAAGCTGGCCTGGGCTGGGGTAGGGCCAGTGGGGCGGAGAAGGGAACGGCCTGTCTGACTGCCGGGCGTGCCGATGTGCTGGGTGTGGGTGCCCAGGTGGGGCGGCCTCTGTGTGACCTCCAGGTGCGAGGCTGGGCCCCTGTGGGCTGGGCCTGCTGTGGTGTGGCAAGAACTGGGGAGGAGGGGTTTGAGGGCAAAAGTAGAAGAGCTTCGTTTCAGCCAAGTTAAGGGTGAGACCCCCTTAGACACCCCAGCCGAGATGTCGGGGTTGCCCAGAGGAGCCTGCACCCGGCGCGGGGCATCTCTGAGGCCCCAAGCACCTCGTGCCCCCCGGAGCTGCTTCAGGGCAGGGCGGCGTCCTGGGTGCTCAGTGGATGCTCGCAGACGATGAGTGCTGTGGTCTCAGCCTGGGACCGCAGGATGTCAGAGGCTGGAGCCTGAGGGCGGGCAGAAAGGAACCTTCGAGAGAGAGCACTTTTCACAGAGGATTTGACAGTTGCCAACTTTCCAGATGAGGAAACCGAGGCTCGGTGATGAGGCAGGGTCCAGACCACGCCCGTCTCACTGCAGGCCAGGCTCTGCCCACCGCCCGGGCTGGGTCTCCTCTCGGGGCCTGGGAGGTGGCGCTGTGCCGAGTTTCCCGGGCGCCTCTGTGTTGGGTTCCTCAGCTGCTCTAACAAGCGAGCGCAACACGGTGGCTTAGAACAACCCAGCCTATGACCTCACAGCTCTGGAGGCCAGAGTCCTGAGTGGCAGAGGCCGCATTCCTCCCGGGGGCCAGGGGAAACCCCGTTTCCTGCCATCTCAGCTCTGAAGGCGCTCGCACCCTTGGCCCCGTCCTCTGTCTTCAAAGCCAGCAGCACAGCCCCTTCCAGCCCCCCTGCTTCTGTGGTCCCGTGGCCTTCCTGGATCTCTCTCCTGCCCCCCCCCCCCATCCCTTACGAGGACCTTTGTGATGACGTCAGGCCCACTCGGATACTCCAGCGTCGTCTCCCCGTCCTGAGGTCCGTAACTTCGTCACACCTGTGCAGTCCCTTCTACCTCATGAGGGGACGTGTTCCGTGGGTTCCAGGGTTAGAACATAGACATCTTTGGGGGTGTTTTCTGTCTACCACACCACCCTCTCTGGTGGTAAGGCAAACTGGAGTTCCAGAAGTGTTTCAGGGGCACGCTTTGACCTTCACAGGACGGGCATTCTATCTCCCGCCCACCACTCCCTGAGCGGCCCCCAGGTCAAGGTCCTCTGTGCACGGCTCCCCCGGCACCTGTTGTTGGCTCAGGGGAGCAGCTCAAAGAGAGGAAGGACAGGTGGGCCACTTCATGGGGTCCTCGGATTGCCCTCTGGGGTTCAGGAGATGGGATTCCAGCTTGGGACCCCCCTTTCACTCCCCCTCCCCGGGCGCCTCTTCCCTGAGCCTGGGACGTTCCAGGTCTCAGCAGCGTGGCCCACCTGCAGGCTCCGTGTGGCCCCAGAGAGGCTGAAAGGCCTCGTCTCTGCTGTGTCTCCTCTCCATGGCGTCCAGCCCCTCGCTCTCGAAGCCTCATTTCCCCGCTCAGCATTCACAGCCATCCTGGCTGGTGAGGAAGGGCCCTGGAGGAGTTGTATAGATGCAGGGTCCCCACTGGTGGCGGGGACTAGAGCTGGTGTCAGGGACCTGCCCCGCCCTGTGGATATTCCACTCCCCACGGAGGGTGGAAGCCGGGAGATGGGCCTATGATCAGGCCTCCCCTGCTGACGCCCTGTGCACCGCCCCTCACTCTCCTTACATGTTTCCAGTTCTCCCAAAACCCTGTGAACTGGGGGCTACTGTCCTCCCATCTAAAGGTGAGGAAACAGGCTCAGAGAGGGCAAGGGGTGGTGAGTCAGGGAGAAATGATTCAAACGGCAGGAATCCCCACTCAGCCCCAGCCTGGAGATGGGGAGGGGGCGGTCACCACCACCAGGAGATTGGGGGTGACAGAGGCCAGCCTGGAGGCCAAGGGGAAAAACTAGAGCCCACACACTGGGTCATCAGACCTGGAGCTTCTGTGAGGGTCCTGATGAGCCCCAACCCGCACCCCAGGGGAGGCCGCCTGGGTGCTTGTGAGGCATAGCTGAGGGGGGGACCTGCCTGCTGCATGGGACACACTCATGGACTGGCGTCCACACCCATCTCCCTGGGGGCTGGCTGGTCAGTTGGCTGCGGACGCAGAGAGGGTGCTAGCCCACCATCTCACGGGGTCCATGGTCTGGTGCCCGCCCTGCTGTGATGGAGCAGACGAGGCACCCGCCTTCCCCATCTGAGGGTGGAGGGGCTGCCCCAGGATCATGGACGGAAACTCGAGCTGGGAAGCCCAGACGTGGAGCTGAGCCCTTCGTGTGGTGGGGGCAGGCTGAACTCCCAGCCAGGCCCGAGATTTAGCACGCGGTTCTTATTCCTCCAGGCAATTTAGAAACTGTTCCGAAACAGCTTGCCTCTGAGAGATTTTTAATGATTTCTTCCTCGCTCCTTCCTAGTAGGTTCTGTGAGTCACTGGTGGCCAGCCCAGGCTTCTCCCTAGAGCCTTGCTCAGCGGGGCTGCCGTGTGAGAATGGCACCCTCCTCCCCGGCATGGGACACAGCTGCCCTGGTCCAGGGTCAGAGAAGCGAATTAATTACAGCAAGGGATGCGCTAGGGCATTAGTGGCGACAGACCCCCCTGAGCACAGCCATCATCATCATCATCGACACGATTATCATTAGAGTCGTTTCCACCACGTTTCTTAAACAGCACCCGGGGGTCCCAGGAGTGGCCAGCCAGCCTTCAATTCAGGAAGCATGCCATGCCCCTGGAGAAAGCCAGGCCTCAGCTCTGCCCTGCTGTCTCCCTCCAGCACTGTGGGGAGGTTGGGGTGTGATGGGAGGTTTGGTGCCCTCAGACCTGGACCTGAGGTGCTGGAGCCACAGGGAGAAGGAAACAGCTGCTTGTGGGGCACAGACAATCTTTAATGTGGCGGGCAGTTACTGTGGGCGCCAGGCACTGGGGTAGTGTGACCAACTGTCCCAGTTTGCTGGCACTGAGGGTGTCCTGGGATGCGGGACTTTGAGTACTAAAACCTGGAGCATCCCAGCAGACCGACAGTTGGTCACCCTGGGGACAGCAGGGAGCAAGACAGGTGGATCCCGCCCCTCTAGAGGGTGCCCCCTTCTCCCGGGGAATGCCGGCAAGGGAGCAAGTGGTCACATTGTGAGTGAGAGCCAGCCCCCGGGGCCGTGAGGGCAGCCTCACCCCAGAGCAGGGCAGGAACCTTGGCTGGGTCCTCTGTCCCCTCCCTGGGCTTCACCCTACCCACCCACCCCCCAGCCTGTGGAGCCGGGATCAGTGTCCCAGTTTTGCAGACGTGGTAAAGGGGACTCAGGTTGGCAAAGGGCCTCCCCCAGGATGAAGAGTCGGGGCAAAGCTGAGACCCCAGCCTAGCCTCCTGTTGAGCCAGGGGCTGGCTCCGTCCACGCCCCCTGCCACCCTGGCCTGACCTTGAGACCACAAGCACCCCCTCCTTCTAGAGAGAGTGCCAAGGAAAGATTCTCACCAGGAGCTGTGTTCACGGTCTCGTCTCCCCCTTCGCATTGCCCTGGAGGGCCAGGCAGAGCTGGGGGCCAGGGAAGGGTTAAAAAGGGCACTGCCAGGCAGGCTGGGGGCAGCTCTGCAGAGGAGCCAGAGGCCAGTCCTCAGCTGCCCTAGCAGCCGTGCAATTCTCTACAAGGGAAAAAAAGAACAGAGACGTAATGAGCCAGCTACCCTTCACTGATTTGCACATAATCATATCTTTCCCTTAATGGAACCAGCAGCCGTGGCGCCCTGACACCTGCTCTCTCCGTTCTCCCATTTGATTCGAGAGGTTCAGACTACGCCTGGCTGGGTTCACTGTTCAGCAAACATTACTGAGGCCCACCTGAGCGGGGAGAGGGACTTCAGACTGACTGGCACTGTCATCATCCCCACTTCTCAGACAGGAAAGAGAGCCCCCAGACGGAAGCCACCGTCCTGCCAGCTCTGGACCTCAAGAAGCAAGTCCCTCAGATGTTCGCCGTTTGCTGGGATGGGGGCAGGGATGATGCTGGGATGAGGACCCTCTAGAGAGACGTTTCCAGAACAAGAACTCACACCTCTCACACACTGTGGCCCACAGGGCCGTGCAGCACACGGTTATGTTATCTCATTACACTGTTAGTGGTGGTATCAGCTCCATTTTACAGAAGAGGAAGCTGAGGCTCAGGAGAGTGGTGATGTGCCTCAGGTAACACAAATAGAAAAGGCCAGGCTTAGGTCCCTCAAATCCCTGCTTTTACTGCATCCTCCGCTTTGGGATGTGCAAGGACACCTGAGCTGAGTCTCAGCTCCTGTGCAAAACAGAGCAGCCAGGAGGAACAAGAGCCAGTCTCTGTGCCCACCTGCTGTGTGTCAGGCACCCTGGGAAGTACTTTATGTGTGTGGCGGATAAGTGGGTGGAGACCCGGCACCCTCAAGGTCATCCCAGCCTGGCCAGACTCGGCTCAGGTGTCCTTGCACATCCCAAAGTGTAGGATGCAGTAAAAGCAGGGATTTGAGGGCAAATCATGGCCTTAAAAACATATGTTGGGAAAGAGAAAGGTGTCCTCTCCTCCAGGAAGCCCACTCTGATGCCATCCTACGCCTACATTGAGTGAAGGGCCTCTCCTCTGGGCCCCATAGGAGGCACCCCTCCACACACACCTTTACTCTGTCACTGCAGCGTCAGCATGGCTGGACTCTTGCTTACCTCTCTTTGTTTCACTGGATCGTGAACTGTCTCAACATTAGGACTTGTGCGTCTCTGTGCTTCTCATCACCTTGGCCACAGGTGCTAGCAGGGGTTGAGGGGCATGGCGGTGAATGTTGGAATGAATGATTGCCAGCCAGTGATCTCTGCAGCCTCTCCCAGCTCCCACACAACCCTCCCCAGTGGAGGCTCTGCCCCTAGATGGGGTGGGAGCTGGTCTGGCCAGATGTGCACCGGGGTGGGGTTGGAGCATGGGGTGGCTTCTCCACCTGGGGAAGGTAGGGACAGCACAAGGCGCAGGCCCTGGAGCCTTCCTGGAGGGCAGTCTGCCCTGGTATCAGCCACTCTCAGAAATCTTTTTACTTTTGTCCCAATAATTCCATTCCTGAGAGGGTATCCTAGGAATCCAGACAGAGCTCGATGTAAAAAGTGTACATCAGAGGTATTTATATACTGAAAAAGTGGACACAATCTAAGAAGGGTTGAGTCAATAAATTATAATTTATTCCTTTAATGGAAACTTCTGCAGACTTTGAAAACGTCCTCACAAAAACGTCCACACGTAGGACATGCGTATGTTCTCAGGGTCCCAGAGAGCAGAACGCAAAACCATGCGTCAGCTCCCACAGCCACATTAGTAAATAACGATGGAGAAAGATGAGGAAATATTCGCCATAATGCTAAGAGTGGTTGCTGGGGGAGGGGGCTAGAATTATGTAGGATTTTTTAAAAAATTATTTTTACTTCTATAAACTTTCCAAATTTTTTTATAATGTGTTGTAACAGTTTATGGCTTTAAAGAAACAAAATGTCGGGAGAGGCTTGACCTCAGAAGGCTTCCCCGGAAAAGTGGGCTTGGTGGGGAACTTGGCGGGTGGTCCTCTGACCTGCAGCTACCCCCTAGCCCACCCCCTAGCTTCCCGCAGAGCCCAGGGCGCTGGGTGCTCTTGCCCCCGGCCTCTCCCCGTCTCTCGTTCCCAATATGTTCTCTCTCTGCACACGACACTCTCACACACACTCAGCCCAGCCCTGGATTTGCTCCGGCAGCGTCAGCTGAAGAGATGCACACTGACCACGTCCGCATCCAGGGCTGCCGTAACAAATGACCACAGATGGGGGCCCTTAAGACAACAGGAATTTACTCTCTCGGTTCTGAAGGCCAGAAGTCCAAGTTCAAGGTGTCGGCAGGGCTGTGCTCCCTCCGGAGGCGCTGGGGGAGGATCCTTTCTGCCTCTTCCAGCTTCCTGGGCTGTGTCTGCATCGCTCCAACCCTGCCTCTATCTTCACGTGGGCTCTCCTCTGAGTCTGTTTTCTCCTCTTCTGCCTCTTTCAAGGACATTCGTCACTCCCAAATCCGAGACTGTGCCTCCCACCTGTGCCTCCAAGCAGGTCCCCAGACCACCCCCGCCCCGCCATCCTGCTGGGATGTTCTGGTGGTCTGAGGAGTGGGAGTCGTGGCACGGCCCTTTCCAGTCTGCCTGCCCCCAGGCTCCCCGGCCCCGCTCCCCCCTTATTCCCTGCCTGAAAGGCTCTCATCCTCTCCGTGACGCCCAGACCTTTCCCCAGCTAGTGTCCTGCCACCTCCACAGTGCCCCCAGGGTGGCCCCAGCCCTCACTGGGGCAATCTGGGCAGGTCATTCTGCACGTGACTCAATAGGAGTTTGTGTGGCAGGGGCCCAGCCAGGTGCCTGCTGGCTCGTCGACCTGGGCCTGGTGCACGGCCCCTTCCACGCTCCCTCCCCCGCCCCCTCCAGTTGCTGAGTCTCTCACCTGGCTTTCCTCCGCCTGCAGGAGCCCCTGGGGACCATGGGCAGAGCTCAGCCCTTCCAGACAGGAGCATCTAGGAGGTCCTCCGGGCTCCCAAATGACCTTGGGGCCCCTGTGGCCTCGCTGGTGTGGCACAGACCCTCTGGGTTACAGCTCTGGCCCCCGCGCCAGTCCCTGCCAGCCTGCACATCAGAAGAGCAGGGACTGGGCCACATATCTGTGTCCCAGCACCCAGCCTGGCAGATGGGGCGGCAGCCTTGGTGGGTGAAGGAAAAGGAGTGAATGAATGAATGAATGAACAGGCAGTGGATGGATTAGTCAGGGGCCAGCTAGGTGGTACCCCTGACAGTCTCTGTCCCATGTCCCTTGCAGATGTGCTGGTGGACGGACAGCCTTGTGACTGCGAGGCGGCAACCTGCCGCGTAGGTGACCCCGTCCGCCTGGAGGTGCGACTGACCAACCGGAGCCCACGCAGCGTGGGGCCCTTTGCCCTCACCGTGGTCCCCTTCCAGGACCACCAGAACGGCGTGCACAACTATGACCTGCACAACGCTGTCTCCTTCGTGGGCTCCAGCACCTTCTACCTCGACGCGGTACGTGGTCTGGGAGCGCCCCACCACCCCCACTCCTCCCCCAGGCGGTGGACCTAGGGGTGGGCAGACACTGGGGCTTCTCTGGGCGGACCGTCGTCTACTCGACTCGTGGAGAGACCTCAGACAAGTGCGTTTCTCTGTATCCGAGGCCTGGGAGGGAAACCAGGATGGTGAGGCCACCCCCTGAAGGTTGCTGAGAAGATAAGGTGAGCGGAGGGGGCCTAGGAAGGCCTTAGATCCCGCTGTGTTGCTATGGCAGTCGCCCCGCCCCACGTGGTCAGCTCCTCCCTGCCCAGCGGTGACTGCGGTGGGTCCCAGAGGGACTGATAAAGTCACAGCGCTCGCCCTGGCCCCCTCCTCCAGCCTCGCATGGCACCGCCCTCATGCTCCACTCCCCTGCTGAAATGGTGCCTTCACCCCAGCTGCTCCCCACACTACCTGAACCCCGAGGCAGCCCAGGGAGGGAAGTGCTGTGAGCTGTGTCCAAAGACGGAAGCTGAGGCTCAGAGAGGGGCAGCAACTTGCTGGGGCAGCACAGCAGGGAAGCCCTGGAGGGGGTATGGGAGCAAGGCCTGGGGCCCCCCCCGCCCCCTCCATTGCCCCCACGTCCAGGCAGGGTCAGGGGTCTCCCGGTGGCTTTGTTGGCCTGGACCGACGCCTCTTCCCCTTCCACCTCAGGTGCAGCCGTTGGGCCAGTCAGCCTGCCTGGGGGCCCTCCTCTTCCTCTACACGGGCGACTTCTTCCTCCACATCCGCTTCCACGAGGACAGTAGGAGTAAGGAGCTGCCGCCGTCCTGGTTCTGCCTGCCCAGCGTGCACGTGCGTGCCCTGGAGGCACAGGCCTGAGCCCGCTCCTGCCTCCTCCTGGGTCCCTGTTCCTGCGGGAGAAGTGACTGGAGAGCCACATGGCGGGGCAAGGCCTTCCCTGCAGCTCCGTCCCCTCCTCCCAGCCCCCAGCCCCCACCCCGTCCTCCCCTTTCTCCTCCAGCATCCTTTCTGGGCTGCACAGGAGCCCCTAGACATGGCAGCCTCACCCCTTCCCATACTGTCCGCCGGGGCCCTTCTGCTGGAGCCTGGCGCTTAGGCGGACGCTGACCAAACCCCAGAGAGTGGTGCCCACTCAGCCCAGGTGGGGGTCCCTGCACCTGTTCCCGTGGCCTGGAGCTCACAGCCCAGCCAGTAGGAAGAAAGGCAAGCGTGAGGGAGGGGCACAGCCGGGTGGGCTTGGGAGCCTCCGTCAGCCTCCTCAGCCGGCCCTTGGAATCCCCTGAGGGCTGGGTTTTCTCCCAGAGGCCCCGAGGCAGCATAGGCAGGAAAGATGGTGCCACTATTGACACCGAGAGGGGCCACCTGCCCTTGCGGACAAACGCCTGGGCCTATGCTGGCTGTTCCGGGCCCTGGGCTGTTTCCAGGGACCGTCGCCTGTGTGTCTGTGTGTCTGTGCGTCTGTGCGTCTGTGCCAGATTCTCCAATAAAGACCTGCCTCGCTCCTCTGCTGGTCCACCTGCATCCATGCATCTGCTTGTCCAGTGCGGCCAGGGGCCACCCCACCCAGCCCCTCAGCCCCCAGCTCAGCCTTTATGACACACGGCTGGTGGCCAGCAGAGTCAGGCCTGCGTCTGGCTGTCCCTGGGACCCCCAGTCCCCTCTCATGCATGTGCTCTTTGAGCCTGGCCCCCCAAGCTGTCTCAGAACACTGACTCAAGCCCCCACGCCAGGGTCCTCAGCCCCCACGCCAGGGTCCTCAGCCCCCCACACTAGGGTCCTCAGCCCCCCACCATGGCTCTGGCCATCTTGGCCTCTTGCTTTCTCCCATGAGGTCCACACAGCATCTGTGTCTTCCTCCTGTTCCACACAAATACTCAGGAAATGCTCAGGAGCACGACAGCAGGAGTCAAGGAATCTGATGAGGCCACAGCGGCCCTCGGACCCACCATGAGGGCTGGATCTCCCCTACCCCCCTTCCCCCCCCCCGCCCCGGGGGGCCCCCCCACCCCCCCCCCCCCCATCCCCACCGTCCCTGGAACAACCGGCTATCTGCAGCCCTCACTTCCAGTCCCGCAGCTTCACAGAGTCCCTCCTCGGCCCAGCATCATCAGTCTCTCCAGCAAACATCACTCCCTGAGCAGAATTCTGGGGCCAGAGAGAGGGCAGGGGTCCCAAGGCACAGAGCAGGGTGGGGTGAAGCCAGGGGCTTCCAAGGCTCCTGGGGTCACCCTGTTTCCACAAGGCCACCAGGCAACAGGCTCAGTGCCGACTCACGTGGGGATGGAGCAGAATGGACAGTCACGGGGCTGTGGTGGGGTCTGAGGGGCATTGGCCATGGGAACCCTGTGACTCTGGGGACAGGTGACCTTTCACAGGGTCCGGTATACCCCACTTAAAAAACATCCCGGCGGGAGCTCCTAGCTCAGGGCAGGAAGAACTTTCCGGGCCCCACCTCCCATGGGGCTGCACCATGTCCGCTGGGTCAACGCCTCCCTGCGCCAGGCGTGGCTGGGACAGTCCGTCCCTGCTGTGCATTCTCAACTGCTCTGGGCTCAGGGGCCAGTGCCCCCATCACAGGGTGGGGAACCGAGTCTCCAGGAGCCCGGAGCACATAGCAGGAGGCGGCTGAGCAGAATGACACTCCTGTGTGTGTGCTCCCCACTGCCCGGGTGGTGTCACCCCCGTAGACACCGGGAGCGGCCACCTTCTCCCACATGTGGCCCTCTTGATGAAGTTTACAGTCCCTTGGGGGCTCCCGGGGCCCAAGCCCAGGCCTCACCGGCCATACTGCCGCTTGTGGTTTTCAGGCTGCCTGCTGCCCAGCAGCACCCACCGGGAGGGCCAGCCTTGTCCTGTGCGGGGCTGCACCACCCAGGGAAGGGGCACCTTATTCAAATTGCACGAAGCTACCAGACAGCCTGCAGTGGCCGGTTCCCTCTGCTCCATCGGCCCCACCCTCCCAGCCTCGCTTCTCAGAGAGCTCGGCCCTTCGCCCGCCCTCCCCTGCGTGGGCCGAGCTGCAGCTCCCTCCGCCCAGGGCGGGAGGAACTGTGCAGAGCCCTGGCCACACCTGGCTTCTCAGCAGAGGCCAGCCCGGGAGGGTCCTCGGGGTGCCCCACAGCAAATCCTGAGACCGAGAGCCCGAGCACAAGAGCTCGAGTGCAAAGTGAGGGGCCAGAGGGAAAGGACCAAGCCAGCACGGCAACATCGGGCCACCGCTGCAGTGGGAATCCTGGGGGGAGCTCAGGGGACAGGGAGAACGGACACCGCGGGACCCCAGCCCCAGGGCCAGGGGGCTGGCCTGCGTACCCTCCACCCCCCAGAGTTCACTCCTGCGTGCCTGCCTGCCGCAGGCACGAGCAGACCAGCGCCCCACACTTGGGGACGAGGGACACAGCACACGGCACTGACCCCACAGTCTCAGAAGCATGTCAGCTGCCGTGGCTTGCGACTCCTCAGGGAAAGCAACCCCAGGAGGCCTGCCCGTGGGTGGGGACCTGGGGAGGTCTTTTCAGCCCTCCCATGTGGGACATGCCAGGGCAGGAGTGTCTGTAGCAGAGATGGCCAAAGCCCTTTGCTGAGGACGCTGGAAAACCATCCATCCACGGCTCCCCCAGGACAGGGCCAGGCCTGACCCGCTCCCCATCCAGGGCGCTCCACACACACAGGTCAGATGGACAGGCCCCGTGCAGGGGCCCTTGGCCCGGGTCAAGTCCCAGGTCAGCCACTTCCCCAACTCGTCACCTGGGGTGACTTCAAAGTTAAGATTAGGCCAAGGATCTAAGCAAAGGGCTTCTAGCAATGCCCAGCATGTAGTAGGTGCTCAATAAACGGCCAGTCAGCCCCTTGGGCCAGGGTCTGAGAATGCACCTTGCGTGTTCCCAGGCAGCCGGGGACTTCGGGCAGGAGGTCCCACTTGTGGTGTGTGCTCTGCACACGTGTTACACGTGAGTCACCACAGGGGGCGGGGACCATGTGAGGCTGCTCATCACTGGCTGGTGTCCAGAGACACCTTCAGAAGGAAGTCAAAGCAGTCCCCTGGCGTCATGGCTGAGCTCTGGGGGGGGCCCCCTGCCCAGCGCCAGGCAGGCAGTAAAGTGGAGCAACTGAAGGACAGGTCGTACCCCGCTCCCGGCCTGAGGAAGGAGCCCAGGACCCCTCCCCCTAGGTTTAACTGGACTGAACTGGATGCTGTGCTGAAAGCAGATGGGAGGCCCCTGCCCCAGCCAGGAAGTATAGGCGGGCCGGTGGGCAGGCGCACAGTGCCCATCAGTGGTTCCCGGAACACAGAGCCCGCAGTCTCAGTGGAGGCACCTAGGGCAACAAAAGGGTCTGTAGGCTGGGCCTGGGGGCCGGAGGATCAGCGAGGGCTTCCTGGAGGAGGTGGCATGGGGGTGGAGCCTGGATAGGTGAGAGGAGGAGGAACGGCTCTCCAGGAGTGTGGGAGGGCTGGGTGAAGACCTGGAGGGAGAACAAGGGGCTTGTTGGGGACATGGTTGGCCCAACGCCACTCCACTCAGCCGCTGGTGACTGGGCCCGTGCTCTGCTAAGACGGGACCAGCAAGGCGATGACCTTGTGGGGACATGGAGGACGGGGGCCAGCTCTGTTTGGAGTCAGAGAAGCCTTCCCAGCAGGGGTGATGCTGAACTGGGCCTTGCTGGAGCTCACCAGGGGGAGAAGATGGAGGAAGGGTGTTCGGATAGAGGAACAGCATGTGCAAAGGCCTGGAGGCACGGGACAGACCTGAGGGGAGTGCACGTGAATAATTAATATGACAGGAAGTGCATGGTCCCGGGACCTGAAGAGGGCAAAGCTGTCCTGTGAGATAAAGTGGGGGTCCCTGGGGCAGGTGAATGCTCCCCGAAAGGATCCCAGGAGACGAAGATGGGGACGCACATGGCAGAAGAATGAAGAAGAGGGGACCCAGGCCAGGTCTCTTTGGCTGGGTCATGGTGACTCTGCCCACTTCTCTGCCTCATGTCCTCGCGCCCCCACCCTGCCGTGTACACAACGTGCTCCAGCCCCACCAGCCTTTTCTCTCTTCTGTCGCCGAGGCTGTTTCCTCCTCGGGGCCTGGACCACCCTCTGCTGGGATGGATGCTCTGCGCACAGACCCCACACGGCCACTTGCACTCCAGTCTCAGCTCCACGTCACCTCCCTTGAAGGGCCTTTCCTGACCGCCCTGGCTGGGTTGGTCCCAGCCCTCATGGGGGAGACGGCCCAACCTGGAATGATCTGTTTGCTCAGGCATCGTGTGCTCTGTCCTCTGCTGCAGCGCGAGCACCTGGGAAGGTGGCGGGCACCTAGAGGGCGGGGGTGAGAACTGGCTGAGAGCCATCCTCAGCCTGGGAGGCCCCCTGGGAGCACTGCCCTGCGGAGTGGGCGGAGCACGAGATGTGGCGCTCAAACAGTGCTCCAGCTCTGCTTTGCTGTGTGACCACGGGCCGGCCACTTCACTCCTCTGAGCCTCGATTTCTCATCTGTAAAATGGAGGCAATAACGCCCACCTCAGAGGGCGTTGTTGAGGATCATATCTAAAGGGCCTGGAACAGAGTAGGCATGTCTGGGTGCCCAGCAAACATTTGTTGAATGAAAGAACAAACGGAGCCATCCACTGGCTTTGAGGCAGGCTTGTCCCTGCCACCTAAGAAGTGTGTAACCTCAGCAATGTCACTTCAGCTCCTTGGGCCTCAGCGTCCTGCTTTGTAAAATGGGATCTACCCCATTTCAGCCTCCAAATCCACCCCCGTAGAAGCAGAAGAGACGGTGCGTTTGTGAGGGTCTCCTGACCCCCAAGGTGCTCTCTGGCATCAGATGGGGCCACTCCAAGGCAGGCAGGACCCCAAATTCCACCATGTGCAAAACCAGAACAGGATGCTCTTTGCTCTGTATTTGCCTATCCGCCCCTCATCCCCCAACACACACACTCAGTGAAGAGGCCACAGGGTGGAGGAGAGGAGGTCTGGGCACAACTGTGCCTTAGGGGATGAGGAGCCTCGAGAGAAGGAGGCCCAGGGTGGTGTCTGGGCTCTCTGTATAATCCCGAGCAAAGCCAACTGCAGGCGCCCTGTTTCACCAACAGGTGTGACCCTGAGGACCCCTACCCACCCAAATAGAAAGAGGGGATTGGAAACCAGGAGAGGGGAAAATAGGACAAAGAACTTGGTCACCCCACAGAACTCAAAACGCCTCTTCATCACAGCCTGGTTTGTCGAGAAAAGATTAGTAACAACGTAAACGACGACTAACAGGGGGCTGGATGAATTAGCTGTGGCTTACGGAAACGAGGCTAAACAGAACCAACCACGTCTACGTACATCAGCCTGGCCCCGTCCCAGAGATGTGCCGTGCAGTGAAGCAGCATGTTGCTGCATGATGGGTGCAGCCCGACCCCACTCGGGGAAACTGCCCCCAACAAAAACATTATACATTTTCTGTGCATCAAAAGTGTCAATAAAAACATGTTTAAAAGAGTGAAAGGGTACACACCTCCAAGAGGGTGTCAGGAGCCAGCCCTGATGGCCTAGCGGTTAAAGTTCAGTGCTCTCACCGCTTCGGCGGCCCGGGTTCGTTTCCTGCGTGTGGAACGACACCACCAGTTGCCATGCTGTGGCGGCAGCTCGCACAGAACTAGAAGGACCTGCAACTAGAATATAGAACTATGTACTGGGGCTTTAGGGAGGGAGAAAAGAAAGAGAGATGAAGATTGGCAACAGATGTTAGGGCAAATCTTTCCCAACAAAAAGAAAAAAAAAGGTAAGAAAAAGGGTGTCAGAATGGGATGCAGGTTGGGAGCACTTTAGTCACGTTGCAGTTTCTTTTTAAAAGTACAATAGAGAGAGAGGGAGATGATGGAGATGGAGATGATACAGAGAGAGAGAGATGATGGACGTAGAGATAATAGAGATAAAGAAATAGAGATAGAGAGGGAGATGGAGATAGAGATGGTAGATAGAGAGAGAGACAAGAGAGAGATCATGGCGATAGCGATGAGAGAGAGATCGATTGAAGCTGAGGAGAGCTAAGACCCAACAGGAAAACGCTGACGTGTTTGATTCTGAGTGGTAAGTGTATGAGCAATTGTTATTCTTCTGTGATGTTTTCTATATTTTTTTAGTTTTCAAAAACAAATAAAAAAATACAACAGTTACCAAAGAAGAGACCGAATGCAGCGAGAGAAGGCTTCACGGGCAGGAGGCGAAGTTGTCTTCATGGAGGAGGGCGTGTTAGAAATAACCCAGGCACCCAGAAAAATGACCTGGATGGGGCCTGTGCTCCAATGCCCCCGGCCCTCTCCCGGCTCAGAATGCTCCCCACCCTGTCCTCCAGTGGAGGAGATGAACCGAGTCAGGACAAGGACAGCCTCGAGTGTCCTGTAGGAAGCTGGAGCTCTGTTGCAGGGTGGGGGAGCAAGGATCTACGTAGAGCAGGGGTGCTGGTCGGCCTGTGCGTGGCTGAAGCATTCCGCTCACGGGCTGTGTGGGTGGGTCGGGGCTGAGGCGGGGCACACAGGAGCAGCGTCTTGGTGATGGCACAATGTCGTGATTCTTCCAGGAGCTCCTGGCACCGCAGTCCTACAGCTGTATATCTAGAAGCTCCCTCCCTCCCCAGGGCCAGAGGATGCTGAGCCAGGAATAGACCTTGTCCTTCTCACTTCACCAGCAGAGCCCGCCTGGTGTTGTTCCCTAACATTTGCCCCTTTGGCCGGGACAGGCCTGCAAAGGCCCCACACTCACCTGGCTGTCACACTCTGTCATCTGAAATTCACGAGCAGGGCAAGGATCCACGGAAGATGTCCCAGGAGCTGAGCCCCAGCTCAGCCCCATGTCAACTCTGTGACCTCAGACAAGTCACTTAAATTGAGCCTCATTTTTTCTCATCTGAATAAATGGAGACAAAAGACTTATTTTCACAGGCACTTTTATATTAACAGTTTGATTTAATCTCCTCAGCGTTCCTACACGTGACAGCAACTCCTCAATAAAGACTGGCTCCCTTCTCCCACTTGTCCCGTCGCCTCTCTGTGTTCTCCCATCCACATGTCTAGCCCTGTGCCGGGAATCTCACCATTCCTCTAGGGAGCTTACCACGTGCCCTCACCGTTCCCCATCAGACCCCTGCTCGGGTTAATTCAGTAGGGAACATGAAGTAACATAAGGCGGATCTTTCTAACACAGATGCTCAGATAGGAACGGGATTGCCTGACAAAGGAGTGAGCTCTGTGGCTTTGTCACTAGAAGCTCTTCGCATTCAAGCAAAGGCTGGGCTTGTGGATGCTCTCAAAGGATGAGGCCTCTGAGCCTGCCAGCCCAGAAACCACTGTCGTCACAATGTCTTAAGAGCCAGCCTGGCCCCAGTAAGCAGAGAAGAGAGCGAGGTGCACATGGTCACCTGCCTCCAGGGCCTCTGAACAATGTCTTAAGAGATTAAGACAAATAATAAATAAAGATCAAAAGAGGGTGTCAACATGATGGACTAGGGGCCCAGATGAAGCCTCCTACTGAAAACAACTAAAAATGACAGTAATTATATCAAAAATACATTTGCAAGTGCGCCCATGGGCTGGTAGAAAAGTGAGAAATACTCACCCAGTACCTGTGGGAAGGCAAAATCCAGAGAGGTTTGATGCCAACTTTGACTTTGAGGTGTTTTGCCAAAGCAAGAGCATCGTTCTTGCAGTCTTACAAAACTGGAAGGAGGAAGAAAGATCTCAGGACCCACCGGGTGGGGAAAGTAATAGGAGATCGCTCCCCATTAATGTGGGACCTCAGAGGATTACACCCTTAGTAAAGTGTGAACTGAAAATACCCCAGACCCTACTTAGAGAGTGGAAGTAAAACTTCCCTGTGTCAACCCTTTGATTCCAACCCAAATTGGCCCCCCCCATGAATCTGCAGTCCCAAGTCACTGTCCTTAAATGCCTCCCCCAAACCTCGAATCAGTCATTAATTTGAAAGTGGTCCTAGACACATAGTACCCCCCAACACATACCAGACATCTTACAGAAGGAAACACATCCTTTGTGGAGGAACCCACTTTCGTCCCAAATCTCCACGGGTTTCTACAAGGACAATGAATAATTCAGAGTTTTAAAAGAAAGAAAGTCACCAAACACACAAGGAGACAATACATCCTGTGTGAGAGCCAGAAGAAACAAAATCAGCAAACTCAGGCTTGAAAAAGAATCAGATATTGGCTTTATCAGACTTAGACTATAAAGTAAGTATGCTTAATGTGTTAACAAGAAATGAAAAGGAAGATTAAAATGGGTAAAGATCTAGAACATCATAAAATAATCAAATGGAACTCTTATAACTGAAAAATACAATTGAAATGATATACTTAGTGAGCGGGTTTAAGAACAGATTAAACCCAGCCGGAGGAGAACTAGTGAATGAAAGAAAGAGCTGAAGACGTTAAAAAAATGCAGCCCAGAAAGACCAGGAAATGTGAAAGAGACTTAAGAAAACATGGAGGACAGAGGGAGAAGCTCTCACATATCTAATCAGCATTCCTGGAGGAGAGGGTGGAGAGAGCAGAGAAAAGGCAGTATTTAAAGAGGTAACGACTGAGAACGTCTCAGAGCTGATACAGATAAAAATCCGCATATTTAAGAAGCTGGACAAATTCGAAGTAGCATAACCTTGAAATACACAATAGATGCAGCATAATATAATTTCAAAGACTAGAGGCAAAGGGATGATTTAAAATAAGTTAGAAAGACAGACAAATTACCTCCAAAGAAGTGGCAATTTGACTGAGAGCTGACTTCACATTAGCAAAAACAAAGTCCAGAAGTCAGTGGAATAATATCTGAGAATGTGCTGAGTGACACAAGTACTTTTCAACAGGTGAAATAACAATATTTATATATAAACGAAAATAGGGTTTTCCACCACCAAAACTTCATTAAAGGAAATTCTAAAGAACGAACTCCAGGCAGAAGGAAATTGATACAAAAGAAAATCAGAGACGCAAGAAAGAAGGAACAACAAATAAAATGATGCATACATGAGCAAATCTAAGCAAACATTTACTGTATAAATAATCATAATTATGAATTATGGTGTTAAAACATAATAGAATTAACTTATATACCAAAATAATGAATAAATGTTGGTAAGGGGATAATTGGAATCAAAGTGTTAGAACCTTAGAAGGTGCTTTAATTTTAATTTCATAGGTGCAGGAGGAGGGTAAAGATATTGATTAACTTAGACTAAAGCTTTGGTCCTCTAATTATGGAAATTTCAATTTCTGGGGTAACCGTTCAGACAATGAGAAACAGCATGAACAGCTTCTAAAATAAATGCTCAAAAAAATGGAATACGGGAAATGAATTATTCAGTCCAAAAGAGGGCAAGAAAGGAACAAAAAAGGGCAAAAGAAATAAATGGAAATAGCTGAACAAGTAAAACCATAACCATAGTAATATTATTATCCTCATATTACAGTTGAGAAAAATGAGGCACAGAGCCATTAAGTAACAGCTAGAAGTGGTTATAGAATAAGTTGTAGAAACAAATTAAAGTATATCAATTAAAATAGACTAAATATCCCAGATCAAATACTAGACAAAACCCACAAAATCAGGCTTATGATGTTTACAAGAAAAACCAAAACAGAAGGATATAGAAGGTTGTAATAAAATGGTAGGAAAAGATGTGCCAGAAAAATCATAAGAAGAAGAAAGTCAAATCAAAAAGTAAATTACTTCCAGAAATAAAGACAATAGCATCATGATGACAAAGGTAATAACTCACCAGGAAGCTATAATGACTCCAAATATGTATGCAACCAATAATAAAGCCTCAAATACATAAAGCAAAACCTGGTAGAACTACAAGGAGAAGTAGGCAAACCTCTCTCAGTGACCAAAGGATCAAGAAGACAAAAATTATTAAAGATATAGAAGATTTGAAAAATTCAATCAATAAATTTGATATAATGGACTTATGTACAATACTTCTCTCAACAGCTGTAGAAAGAAATTTTTATCAAGCACATATGCTGAGATTTGCTTTATGACCTAGTGTGTGGTTGAAGGGCTGTTATCATACAGATACATTCTCTGAACCCAATATACTTAAGTAAGAAATCAGTCACAAAAATATTATCATAAAAGTCCTTGGAAATTAAGAAACACGTCTAGATAACTCAGAGTTGAAAGAAGACATCACCATGGAAAGTAGGAAATATTGAAATTGAACAATAATAAAACTATGTGTCAAAACTTGTATGATGCAGATGAATCAGTATTTAGAGGGATGTTTTTGCAAACTTAAATGCTTATATTCAAAAGAGGAAAGTGTGCAAGTTATGAACTAAGCTACCCAGGAGCTGAAAAAGATGGCCGAAGAGATCAAAGAAAATAGAAGAATATAATAAAGATAACATCATAAGTTAATAAAATAAGAAACACACAATAGCAAAAAGCCAAAGGTTGTTTCTTGAAAAGGCTAATAAAGCTAAGAAACTTCTGAATAGGTTAATAATGAAAAAAGAAAAGGCACAAATAACCACATCACAAATAAAGAGGGGACATCAGATACTGCAGACAATAATAAGAGGATATTATAAGAGGAAACCATGAAGAACTTCATACACATAAACTTGAGAACATAAATGAAATATACATTTTCAATAAAAATGCAATAAAAATTTATGATGATGATAGATAGAAAGACTGAACAATCCTAAAGCCATTAAAGACATCAAATCAGTAGTTGGAAATCTTTTTGAAAAGAAAACTCTAGGCCCAGATGGTTTTTACCAATGAATTCTAATTCAAAGAACAAAAATTCCAGTGATATGATACACAAAATATTTCTGAACGTGGTGAAAGGGGAAAAACAGATACTTTTATGAGGCTAATATGACCTTGATATCAAAATCTGACAAAGACAGCATAAGAAAAGAAAATTTCAGGCTAAATCCTGCATCAGTGTAGATGCAAAAAATTGAATCTAAATGTTAGCAAACAAATCCAGTGATATGTGAAAAGATAGCGTATCATGACCAAGTTGTATTTATTCACAGAATGCAAGGTTGGTTTTAAATTGGAAAAGATATTAATGAATCCACCACATTAACAAACTAAAGAAGAAAAATCATACGATCAGCCTTACAAACGTGGGAAAAGTCTTTGATAAAAGTCAACATCCTTGCATGACTTTCAAAGCCCCCAAAAGACTCTTAGCAATGTAGGTCTAGAAGAGAGTTTCCTGAACCTGATGAAAGGATATCTATATGGGGCTGGCCCCGTGGCCGAGTGGCCGAGTGGTTAAGTTCGCGCGCTCCGCTGCAGGCGGCCAGTGTTTCGTTGGTTCGAATCCTGGGCGCGGACATGGCACTGCTCATCAAACCACGCTGAGGCAGCATCCCACATGCCACAACTAGAAGGACCCACAACGAAGAATATACAACTATGTACCGGGGGGCTTTGGGGAGAAAAAGGAAATAATAAAATCTTAAAAAAAAAAAAAAAAGGATATCTATATCTGTATCTATATCTATCTATCTATATGTATAAAGCAAACCTTATTCTTAATGTTGGAATGTTGTAAGCACTCCCTTTAAGATCAGGAATGATCAGGATACTCATTATCTCTTCTTTCATTCAACACTGTATAAGTGGTCCATGCAGCACAGAAATGCAAATAAAAGAACAAATAAAAAGCATAAGGGCCAGAAAGTAAGAAACAAAACTATCATTATTTGCACATTATATCATCAATTACATTTTTAAAAACCCTAAAGAATCTTCAGATTTATTAGAATTAATAAGTGCTTAGCAAAGTTGTTAGATACAAAATCAATATAGAAAAATGTATGGCATTTTTGTACCACAGCAGCAAACAGCTAGAAAATAAAATTATAAAAGTTACCATTTATATAACTACAAAAAATATAAAGAGTGTGATGGCCAGAATAACAGCATCTCAAAGACGTCCATGACCTAATTCCCAGACCCTGTGAGTATGTTGGGTTATCTGGCAAAGAGTAATTATGGGTACTGATAAATTTAAAGCTGCCAATCGTCTGACTTTAAATAGGGACATTATCCTGGATTGCCCAGGTTGGCCCAATATACTCACAAGGATCCTTAAAAGGGGAAGAGGGAGATAAAAGAGAGAGAGAGATGGCAGCGTGAGAAGAATTTAGCCCAATGTTGGTGGCTTTGAAGATGGAGGAAGGGGCCACAAACCAAGAGCTGCCCCGACCTCTAGAAGCTGTAAAAGACAAGGAAATAGATTCCCCCGCCTAGGACCTCCACAAAGAGTACAGCCCAGCCAACACCTTGACTTTTGCTCAGTAAGACTCCTTTTGGACTTCTGACTTCCAGAACTGTAAGATAAATTTTGCTGTTTAAGCAACTAAGTTTGTAGTAATTTGTTCCAGTGGCAATAGGAAACTAATACAGAAGCAATGAATAAATCTTTTCTTTAATGCACAAGAGCATTATGGAGAAAGTTATACAAATTTATTGGAGGACATTAAAGAAGATCTAAATAAATGTTTGGAAGACACTCTCTCATAAAGATGTAAATTCTCACTAAATTCTCACTAAATCTGATCTACAGATTCCAATGCAACACCAATAAAAATCTTAACAATTTTTTTTGGTGAAACTTGGCAAGCTGATTCTTAAATCTATATGGAAATGCAAAGGCCCAATAACAGCCAACATACTTTGAATAATAAGTCAAAATGTATTAAATGCTAAACAGACACTGTGGAATAGAAAAATGGACCAATGGAGAGCCCAGAAACAGACCCATGCATATATAAACACAAGATATATGAAATATTGCCATCACATGCCAGTGGGAAGAGGATGGATTTTTCCTTAAATAGTGCTGAGAAAGTAAATGAGTAGCCACAGGGAGAGAAAGACAGTGAGTCCTACTACACACCATATACAAAAATCTATTCTAGGTTGAGATCTGAATGTGAAAGGAAAAGTATAAAACATTTAGAAGACATTATAGATATGTTTATGATCTTGGGGTAGAGATGTACAGTATCCTAAATAAGACACAAAAATCACAAGCCATAAAAAATGATAAATTCCACTATATTAAAGTTAAGAACTTTCATTCATCAAAAGATACCATAAAGAAGGTAGAAAGACAAGTTACAAACTGGGAGAAATATGAGGAGAGTCTGACACTGTAATGAGATTACTCAACCTGGAAATAATGTAAGTCACTTATGCTTACAATCCATAGAGAAGAGCAAGTTATGTGGCCCCACCTGACTGCAAATGGGGCATGTCTCCTATAGGGAGGAGGGAAGAATGGGATAGAGTGAGACACCAGAAGTCTCTACACTCCTCGTAAAGTTGAACTGGTTGTACCCTATGACCCAACGATTCCGCTACCATGTACGTATCTTAATGAATACTTTAGTGGCTTCTGCAACATGAGCCATGTACCAGAATATTTATAGCAGAATTGTTTATAATAGGAAAAAAGGACACAAAGTCATATGCCATGTTAAGAATGAAATGTATAAATACATAGCAGCATGTTTATATGGCAGAATACTATACAATGGTCAAAACACAACAACATGGATACACTTCAAAAACATAAGACTGATGGAATAAAGCAGGCAGTGGAATAACACATGCAATATGATTCTAATTACATGAAGTACCAAAAGCAAACCCGTGTATTTATTAAGGCTATCTACACAAGTTTAAAAAAAAAAAAAAAAAAAAGACCATAAACAAGTGAGTAGTTGACATAAAACTTAGCATCTATTCCCTCTGGGGTAAAGAAGAAGGATGGGATTTGAGAGGGGCAAACAGGGGGCTTTGGGAATTAGGAAACGTTCCATATTCACCTGGGCAGTGGAAACTTAATTCTATGCCTTTCTCCAAAAATTGAGATGTTCGATTCAGGTCCAGGCGATGAGAATTGTCAAAGACATGGCTTTTGGTAAAAAAAGAAAGATCCCTTGGCACTGATTCAGCAAACCAATAAAGAATTCTTCCCTTCTTCCACCTTTAGAATTTCGTTTGCCATTTCAAATCTGCTGATTAATCACGGAGTGTTCCTGGCAGCCGCCCAGGCCAGCTCCTCTGAAAACGGGTGAAGCTGGAGCCCTCGGGCAGGAGCACCTTCAGCACCACGGACAGCGACCCACAGCCGGCCCGGGAGAGACCAGCTTTACAAGGATCTATCTCAGAGTTGCACAAAGGCAGTCTTCAAACCCATGGCCCAACCCGCCAGTAAGCTGGTGGCAGAGCATGAAATAGAGCCCAGGTCTCCTGATAGCTAATCCAGTGTTCGTTCCTTTGCTCCTGGCTTTGGATAAACAGACTGGAACTCCTCCATGAACCAGGAAGTCACCGGGGGACTTCCACATGTGGCTGCCATGTATGCCACTGAAAGCTTGGACTTTGCAGCCGGTCTTAGCAGGGTTTAGATCTGGACTCTGCCCGCACCACCTGAGTGCTCTCGGAAGTGACTTCACCTCTCCAAGACTCGGTGTCAATCATAGACCCAACTCCCCAAAGAGTTGCTTCAAGACTTCCATGACATTAGATGCATCACACAGTCAGCACTACATCTTGTGCACTGGTGCTCAGTGAAAAACAAGAAAATTCCCTTATCCTTTTCTTGGTGGATTTCAAATTGAAAAGGAATTGGTTTTACGGAAGGTTTTAAAGATACTGAAACAATATTACCTTTTAGAGCCTGTTTTGGAAATAAATCCCATAAAATTCTGTATAATATCTTGGCATTTGCTAATAGATATTAAAACTCCCTCAGATTTCTTAGTTCTGTTCAGTCCTGTTCACTTGAACCCCCTGTCATCGCCTAACCTCCTTACTCTGTCACATCAAGAGAAGCTCAGAGAAGCAGGGTGACAATACGCCTGCAAAATGTCCCCAGAGCCGAGACGCCTCAACCGCACATCGCATACCACAGTAAACCTGAATGGTAGCATGCTGTTCTTTTGGTTAGTTACTGGATTCCATTTGCTGGCACTTTATTTAGAAATTTTCACCTCTATTCATAAGTGCCATTGGTCTATAGTTCCCCTTATTTTGTATTATTTGTATTAAAGTTATTCTAGACTCACAGGATGAATAAGGGAGTTTCTCGTCTACCTTTTTCTATGACCCAAAATAGTTTAAACAGCATTGAAATGATTAGTTCTTTAGCAATTAGATAAAACTCAGCTGTGAGCCTGTCTGATCCTGGTCCTTTATCACTGATAGATCTCCAGTCACCTTCTAATCTTTTCTATGGTAATTGGTCTATTAAAATTTTCCATTTTTTTTCTTGGACTGATTTTGGTAATTTACTTCTACTAGGCAATCGTCCATTTCCCTGAGGTTTTCAATTTGTTATCACAGAGTTGCATATCAAATTCTCTCATAATTATTTTTATCTCTCCTGTATCTGTAGTTATGTTGGTCATGTCTGCCTTCTCATTCCTAATCTTGTCTAATTTTACTCTCTCTGTTCATTCTCCATAATTGGGCTCACGAGAGTTTTTTCTATTTTATTAGCCATTTCAAAGAACAAGCTTTTGCATTTACATATTCTTTCCGCTATTTTAAAATTTTTTCTATTTCATCAATCTCAGTTCTTATCTTTATGAATTCCCTCTTTCTTATTTCTTTTGTTGTTTCCTTTCCTAATTTCTTGAGACAAGTACTAAAAATGATGGTGTGTTTAGTCTTTCCTCCTTTCTAATGAAGGCATTTCAGGCTGTGTGTTTCTAAGCTGTGTTAACTATATCTACTCTGTACGTATGTTTTAGCATGAAATCTTTTCTTTCTCTTTGTTTTCCAGATAGTATATAATTTCTCTGATTTTCTCTTTCATCAAGAGTTATGTAAGCATGTTTTAAATTTGCAAGTAGTTAAAGTGTTTTGGGCTCCTTTTATATTATTTATTTCTACTTGCCTTAGATATGGCCAGAGCAGGAGGCCTGTGAAAAACTCTGTTCTTGTGTTCTTGAATTTGGTAGAGTTTTCTTGCTGACCTATTATGTACCGATTTTCATCAGTGTCCTTTTGGCATATGAAATTGTATTCAATGTTTGAGTATATATATATATATACACACACCCACACACACATTCACACTTATTGCTTGTATTATTCAATTCTGGTGTTATTACTCTGTTGTTTTTAAATTTCCAGTGTACAAAAAAGCTGAGAAACAAGGATAATGCATACTATATACCCATCACCAAGATTCAATAATTGTGTACATTTTGCCATACTTACTTTTTACTGGGGTATTTAAAATTAAATCATGGGCTTTATGGCATTTCACCCTTAGAGACTTCAGTCTGCCTCTTTAGTAAAGAAGGATCTTCCCTGTATGAGCATGATACCATCATTGTGCATGAGAAAGTCACAGTGATGTTCTAGGATCTTCTAAAACTCCATCCATATACAAATTTCCCTAATTGTCCCTAAAATGACTTTTAAAAATCTGATTTGTTCGAACTAGGACCCAATCAATGGCCCTGCAATACATTGGATTGCTTCTTAATTTCTAACTCCTTCTTCATTTCTAATATGTCTGTCCATTTCTGATAAAGCTGTGCAGTTCTCTCTCATTATAATTTTATTTTCATCAACTTCTCTTTCCTTTTCTAATAGGCTTTGCTTTATATATTTAGCTCCTCTTTTTAAAAATAAAATACAATTTTATGGCTGTTTATCACTTCATTGTATAATGTTCTAATTTATCACATATAAATATTTTTAAACTTTTTTGAGATTAGTATCTGCCACTTCTACTTTATTTCCATTTGCTTTATCCTTGTAAATATTTTCCCAGCAATTTATTTGAAATATTTAAAATATCACTTTGTTTCAAGTGTACTTCTAATAAACAGCTTATAATTGCCTTTGTTCCTTTCTTTTGCTTGTTGAACTCAATATGAGTGTCTGTCTTTTAATGGGAGAGTTCAGTTCTTTGCATTTAAGATATTAACTCATATATTTAATGTGGTTTCTACAGTATTCTGTTGTTGATTATTTTGCATCATTGTTTCTTCCTCATTTTTTTTTTTAAGATTGGCACCTGCACTAACATCTGTTGCCAATCTTTTTTTTCTTCTTCTTCCTCTCCCCAACCCCCCCCCCCCCCCCGGTACATAGTTGTATATTCTAGTTGTGAGTGCCTCTGGTTGTGCTATATGCAATGCCGCCTCAACATGACGTGACAAGCGGTGCCATGTCCACATCCAGGATCCAAACCGGCGAAACCCTGGGCCACCGAAGTGGAGTGCGCAAACTTAACAACTCTGACACGGGGTCAGCCCTGCTTCATCATTTTTGATGGTTTGATCAAGTTACTGTTCCTTCCATTCCTCTGTTAATTTGGAAGCCCTCACTTATGCCCATCTGTTATGGACAGAATGTTTGTGTCTACCCAAAACTGATATGTTGAAGTCCTAACCCCCAGTGTGGCTATCTATAATTGGAGACGGGGCTTCTAAAGAAGTACTTAAGGTTAAATAAGGTCATAAGGATGGGGCCCAGATCCCATAGGATTGGTGTCCTTACCAGAAGACACACTGGAGCTCTCTCTCTCCGATTCCTCTCTCCAGTGGGTACACAAAGAAGAGGTCATGTGAGCACACAGCAAGATGGCGGCCGCCTGCAAGCCAAGACACGAGATCGCAGAATGAAACCTACCTTTCTGGCCTCTTGAGCTTGGACTTCCAGCCTCCAGATCTGCAACAAACAAATGTCTGTTGTTTAAGCCCCCAATGTGTGGTCTTTTGTTAATGGCCACTGGAGCAGACACGAAGACACCTATTGCATTGATGGCCACCCCTTCCTTCCTGTTTACATAACCAGACACAGATTTCTCTAGTAGTAGTTGAAAATAAGATACCAGCTATTTCTCACAATAAGATGTTCTATTTTCCCCTAACTATTCTTCCTCAATCCAGTAAGATGACACTTCTAGAATTCTTTCATTTTCTTCTTCTCTCCTCCCCCACAAAGATGAGATCCTTGGAAGGTTTATAATTTCCCCCTGCCCGTAACTCATGGATGTTGCTGAGCTATGATTTTTATAAATAGACTATCATTAGAATTTTTCCTTCCAGTACGGACCTTCTATTTCAGGAACCCTTACTTAGCACTTAGATTACATAGTCTAAGGCAGGGCCATCCTTACTCATTTTGATTTAATTTACCCGCATAACAAGGTCTGCTGCTTACCACCAAGTCTTTCCCTTTTCATCTTTCTTCATTTTGTGGGCTCTGTTCTGTCTCATTTATTCTTGGGTTTGAGTCCTCTCTTGAGTCTTTTCCTAAGGAGGGATGCAGGGGACAGACAAGGATTCAGGAGGTGCTCTCACAAATGCCTTCCTTTCGCCTTCACAGGTGAGTGAGAGCTTGTCTGAGGACAGGATTCTTGGGTGAAGGTCTTTGCTGGGCTTGAGGTTGGACTGAAGTCCCAGGCTTGGCCGTATGGCATGCTTTGGCCAACACGATGTGTTCAGAAATGGTGTAGGACACTTCTGGGTAGGAAATTTCCGGACCATGGTGAGATGTATCAAGTTCCCTTTCCCTGTCAGGGATCATGGGAGCCCATGGCGGGGGGACAGTCTGTCAGCCTGGGTCTTAAAGGGACCTCGGTGAGCAGAGCTACCTATCAACTCACACGAGCAAGAAATAAGCCTTCGTAATTTTAGGCCACTGATTTTTTTAATTAAAAAAGATTTTGGTACTCCTATGTCTTAGTCAACTCAGGCTGCTATAACAAAATGTCACCGACGGGGAGGGTTAAATAACAGACATTTATTTCTCATAGATCTGGAGGCTGGGAAGTCCAAGATCGGGATGCCAGCAGATCTGGTACCTGGTGAGGGCTCTCATCCTGCAGATGGCCCCCTTCTCTTTGGGTCTTCACATGGCAGAGAGACACACACACACCACACACACACACACACACACACACACACCACACACACACACAAAGAGCTCTGGTTTCTTTCTCTTCTATAAAAGATCTCTAATCCCATCATGGAGGCCCCACCATCATGACCTCATGGAAACCTGATCACATCCCAAAGGGCCCACCTCCAAATACCATCACATTGGGGGGTTAGGGCTCCAATATATGAATTTGGAGAGGACGCTAACATTCAGTCCATAACATGCTGTATAATCTCTCCCATCCCGATTGGTTCAGAAACGGATAGGATACTGGTTGCTCGCTCTCTTTCAGGGTTAACTGTGCCCCTCCTGCCTGGCTCTGAGCCTCCTGGGATGCTGTGAGTTTTCTTTGTCAGTTCTTTGGGGGCTCACATCTGGTTGCTGAAAGCCTCTGTGTTAGTCTGGGTCCCTCAAGCAGCAGATGTTGAGATGCCCTCCATCCTTCTCTGCTCCTCCACCTCCCTCTCCTTCTCTCTGATGCCCTGATTTTCCTGCTGCCGCCTCAGCTCTGCTGGGTTCAGAATTCCCCAGGACTTTATTTGGGGGTCACTGGTGCCCCTGCATTTGGAGAAGCGACAGTAGCTTACGAGAGTCAGTTCAAGGCTCGGGATGGAGACAAACACGACCAGCTCACCTTCACTCAGTACTCACCTGGATATGGTGGAGCCTTGAACTTGACTCTTAAGGGAGATCTTACGCCAGCATCCCTCGACTTCAGGGTGTAAAAGTCAGCGTTTCCCAGAGCTGGACCCCCTTGCTGAAATGGTGTGAACTTCCCTGGGGGAAAATCCTCAGGATTTGGGGGATTGTTTTTTCTTTTGTTTCTTCATATTTTCTTCTATTTTTTAGATTTATGTAAAAAGTATTGTTTGTCATCAAGAATAAATAAATAAAAAGGATAAAATGGGGGCTGGCCTGGTGGCATGGTGGTTAAGTTCACATGCTCTTCTTTGGCGGCCCAGGGTTCGCAGGTTCGGATCCCAGGCACGGACTTACACACCATTCATCAGGCCATGCTGAGGCACGTCCCACATACAAAACAGAGGAAGAGTGGCACAGATGTTGGCTCAGCCACAATCTTCCTCAAGCAAAAAGAGGGAGGTTGGTAACAGATGTTAGCTCAGGGCCAGTCTTCCTCACCAAAAGAAAAAAAAATGATAAAATGATTTTTTAAAAAGTCAGTGATTCAACCTGCCTCCATTAAAGAGGTTTTAGGCATGAGGTGGGGGTAGGGGAGGGATTTGGGGAACTGGGACCCCTTCCGGGTGCTGTGGGAATCGTGCCGTGTCTGCCAGGCCTGCCTTGGGGCATTGGGGTCCAGGCAGCATCAGAGGCTGCTGCGACTTCACCCAACTCACTGTTGGTGGCCCCTGTGAGTGGACCCCAGCACGCAGCAAGAGATACTTGGCAGTGGCCTCTGGGATGCTGGTGACAGGAGCCATGCACACTGCAGCCCCAGTGCCTTCACAGCCATCAGAGATGGCGTCCTTATTGTTTTAATTGGCCACCCATTTCTTGGGGGCCTTCCTTCCTCCAGGTCAGAGAGCTCCCTAGGCCCTGGCACACCCGTCCAATGAGGCGTGACGTGCCTCAGCTCCCCCCTCCACACTGTGCACCATGGACTTCTGTGATGCACAAGTGAATCCAGACTCCTCCCATGGCCTTCGTGATCTGCTCCTGTCCTCCTGGGGCCTCTGAACCCCGACCTCTGACCTCATCTTGTGCCACCTCCCCTGGGCCCACATCCCAGCGAGAGTTGCCTTCTGGCTACACGCTGAGCAAGCCACGTTCCTTCCCTTGACCCCAGGGCCTCTGCATCAGCCGCTCCCTCTGCCTGGATGCCCTCCCCTGGATCCAAACATGTCATTCAAGTCTCAATTCCAACTCCATCCCCTTGGGGAGGCCACCCTGACTACCAGACCCAATATCTCTGGGCCCACGGCACACTTTTCACTATTCCATGTCCTCTCGTCTTCCTGCAATCACCCGTCTCCAGCTCTTAGCTGGTTTACTGTCCACTCTCCCAGCAGGACATGTGCTCCGTGACAGCAGGAACCTTGTTGCTGGCTCCCCATTGCCCTTTGTCAGCACTGGAGGCAAGAGCTGCATTGATGACCTGTGTAGACAACCTGAGGACCCTCAGGGGGCCTGGGCCTGCGCACAGGGGACCCAGGAGGTGGATGGTGTCCCAGCTCTGCCGACAATGACTCTGTGACCTCCCGTTAGTCCCTGGACTTCTCTGGGCATGGTCTCCTTATTCATCAAACAAGGAAGGAGATCTAATTGCCAGTGCTCCTTCCAGCCCCAGGGGAAGGGACTTAAATCCTGGATGAGCCCTACTATGTGCGCATCCTCGGGGCATAACTGTGCCTGCTCCATGTTTGTAGCAACGGCGAGAGCTGGGGACTAGCCCGTTCCACAGCCTGGGGATGGCGGGCCAAAGTCCTCGCTGCTGGGAAGCCCTCTGGGGTCCCCCAGTCTAGGTTGATCTGGGCTCCTGCAGCCCCCATGTGACCCATGGGTCTCCACCTCCAGGCCCTGCTGTCTCCTGGTCATCTTGTGTCGCAGACCCCAGCACCCGGCCAGCAGAGAGACCCCCAGTCTGGCAGGTGATGTTGGGGGGCAGAGAGCAGCTCGGAGGTAGAGAAAGCACCTCAGAAGCACCGGGCACTTGCAGAGCCCGCCGGGTGTTAATTCATCTCAGTGGATGCTTCCCCAGCCCTGCTCTGTGCTGGGGACACGGACGGTGGCATAGGCCCTGTCCTTAGGAAGCCTGAGACCTAGAGCAGGGGACAGAGCACTAGTGCTGAGGACAAGGGCGGTTTGCAATGGGAGACCCCAGGGCCATGCTCGGAGCGAGCCTGGGGGCCAGGAGGCCTTCCTGGGGGAGGTGCCTGTGGAACAGGGGGGCTCCGGGGCCTTTGGGGGCCTCTGGCAGCACCCAGCCTCTCTTCCCTCTCCCTGGGAGTTGACAGACCCATAATGATACAAACAATACACCTGCGGATCCCCCAAATAGCATCGGTGTGTACAGGGACGCCTGTCAGGCTGCGAAATTGCTGCCACCTCGGCTGCGTTTGCGAAAATACCTTCTGCTGCACAAAGGTGAAAACAGCAGAGGTGAGAAACAGGCTCCGAAAAGGGAAAGCACGGAGACGCCTTCCTCAGGGATGGACAGACTCTCAGCATGGCCCAGCGCGTGCCATGTGACCCGGCTGAAGGCAGCTCCCGCCAGGCGGAGGGCTGGCCGCTCGGTGGTCTCCGCCTTGAGCCCGGGGCGGCTGGCACCGCTCCTGGGCCGGTGGAGAGAGGAGGGCGGCGCACCCTCGACACCAGGGATAGGGTCCATGTTGACTGAGTGCCCACCGGCGGGCATGGGGCCTCTGCCAGGAGCCACACACACCTAGGTTCTCTTCATCCTGAGGGGGACGGCTCTCCTCCCCGTGCTTAACCAACCGGGGAAGAGGCACAGAGAGGGTCCCTCACTTGCCCTAGGTCACACGGGGAGGAAATGACAACCTTGGGATCTGGACTCTGGCCGCCTGACTTGGAAGCTGGTGTTTATTCCACAGCCTGAGTGCAACTTGGGTCCATGTGGGAGAACCGACACTGCAGATGGTGGGGAGCCTGGTCACACCAGGGGCGTGCTTCGGAGCTGGGCTGCCTCTGTGGAGACGCCCAGACCTGCCTTCATATCCTCGCCGCGTCTTCCTCTGTGCATGACCTTTCCAGGCGTTATTATCCAACCACATTCACAACTGCAGGAGATAGTCCCATCTCACAGCCAAGTTCAAGATAAGGAAACCGGACGGGGCTGTTTCCCCAAGTTCCAGAGTTAGTGCGTTCTCAATAAACTATTTTGTTTATTTTTAAGAGAAGATTATTATTTTTAATTTTTGTTTTATTTACTATCATTATTTTTAAGAAGGCAGAAGAGCTTGTTTCAACAAATGTCCCCTTTCTATGGGCAGCTAATTATTTCTGGCTTGGGTGGTGGGGAGGTGACTGGGAGAAAGGTCACCAATGCCATTTCCTGGCCACCGGTATGTCATTCCTGAGTCATCTCATTAATCTAGTCAGCAAACGCCCCAGAGCCTCTGCCCTGCCCAGCCCCAGGGGACCCAGGAGAGAAGGCCACGGACAAGCTGCCCTCCCTGCTGCCCAGGAGGCCCAGTTGTGGATGCGGACATGCTGCCCTCCCATCTCCTCTGCCTGGTTTGAGAACAGCCACCCACGGGTGCCGACCCTTCACTCGGACCATGGTTAATGAGACCCTCCTGGTGGGCACGGGGTGCACAGCCCCCAGCAGCCTCTCTCGGGAGCTGTCAGCCGGTGAAGCCTCTGCCGATCTTCCGATTGATCCTGGCAGCACCGGGTGCCGTGGGGAATGTGCTGGAGTTATTTATGGATCAGGTGTGGAGATGGGCAGTGGTTCAGGCCCCATTAAGAGGCCTGAAATCCACTAATCACATTTCCTCTAACAAAGTGAGGGTGTGTGTATGCATGGGGCATTGGGGGCGTCCTTGGCCCCAAGGAGGGGGTGCTCGGTCCGGCTTCACCTCTTTACCGCACCCCTCCATTTGCCATGCAGCCCTGAGTCCCAAGGAGGGCTGACTTGCTCATCCTCTCTTAAGTGATGTTTCCACTCTTGAAAGTCCTCTGCTCTGGGGGCACAGCAGGTCCGCCCTGAGCCTGATTCTGCATGCCATCCTGCAACAGTTTAGATTGTGAACTGCCCAGGCGACTTTGCCCACATGGCCACAATTGGAGACCCCACCACACGCTGAGAACTTTGGAGCTCAGAAATCCCCAGTAAGACCCACCAGGGCCTGACATCTCAGGGAGGAGCCCCGGCCAGTTTGGGGCTCATGTCCTCCCCTCACCTGCCAACAGACATTCAGGGCAGGTGGAAGCTTGACAACCCAAAAGCTCACAGGCTCTGACTGTCCACTCTTGGAAACACTTCCCCTGCCCCCTGACATAACGTTCTGGAACCCTCTGGGCAGACCTAGCCAGGCCCGGCCTCAGTTTCCCTTTTCCATTGCTGGCTCTGCCTCTTGTATCTCAGAAGCCCTGGGCCGTTTTCCCACCTCCCCCTCTCCGACCCTCATTGCATCGGGCACCAAGCCTTGGGGCTACTCTTGGCATCTTCTGGATTTAACCATGGAACCAATGGAACAACTTTTAGCACCTACTGTGTACCAGGGGCTGGGCTGACCTTCCCTCTTCCTTCTCGGCCTTCCTGCTGCCACACTGGTCCAGCCCCTTGTTCCCCGTGCCTGGAGAGGAAGGACACAGCTCCCCAATTCCCACTCCCACCCCTACAAGGGCAGTGCCAAAAAGAGGACTTGGTGTCCTCAGCTCAGAGAGCCTCAGCTTTGTCACTGGCCAGTGGGGGTGATGACTGTCTCACAGAGTTATCACGAGGACCTGATGCCCAGCTCAGGCCCAACATCCAGCAGGTGCTCGAGAAATGCTCACTTACTCAGACCAGCACACCAGGGTACCATTCACCACCATCACCAGGCCACCCTCCTGCTGCAGAACTTCTCATGGCCTCCTACGTCCTCTCACGTTGGGTGTAAACTCTTTTTTGCCATCTCAGCTGGGGCCAGATTGGTGATGGTCTTGAAAGAAAACAGGTCAGTGTTGAGCCCAGGATGAGCCCCGTGTGTACCTCTGTGTTCAAGATTCTCAGGCTGTAACAAATCCCAGCCAAAGACAGGGCTGGGGTTGATTAGCAATGTCTGCCAGGGGCACAGGCCAAGGAAAGGCAATCTCTCTGCCAACACTGGCCCCACCCCCCTCTCCAGGCTCAGTCCCCAGGCCTTTTGCTGTTTGTGCCTCTTTCTTGTTGGTTTCTTCTCTCCCACCTCTGTCTTTCTCATTCTTTGTCCTCTGTCTTCACTGCATTGGAGCCCCAGGGACATCCGAGTCAAGGCCTAAACCTCGGGGCTCTTGGGGTCCTGGCAGATGACCAACTCTGCCACCTGCACAGCTCTTTTTCATTTCGCTCTTCTGTACCTACTTCTGCCTGCCTTCCTAGGAGAGGTCTCACCTGGGACGATGACCTCAGACCCACTGGCGAGTGAACCCAGCCCTGTTCTTTAGTTCCCACCAAACATTTACTGTGCCCTGCATGACCCAGCTAAGGTCCCCAAGGCCCTGGCTCTCCAGGAGCTCACAGCCTGGAGGGGGGGGACCTCAGAGGGGTCACTGTGATCCAAGTATGTGCAGTGACACAGGAGCCTAGTCCAGCCTGGGGACAGGAGAAGCTTCTGGAGGAGATGCTGCCAGAGCTGAATCTTGAAAGGTGAGGAGATGAGAGCGTGATAGGCCAGGTAAAGGAAGCAGGCAGAGGGAACAGCATGAGTAAAGGCACGGAGGTGCGAGGTGCTGAGGAAATGGCTGTATTGGGTGGCTGGAGCAGGAGGCGGGTGGGAGGGAGGCAGCAGCTGGGGCAAGAGAGGGTACCAGATGCCAGATCTGAGGGTGAGAACGCCAGGGGGAGGGCCCGACGTGACCCAGGAGCTCCTAGAGGGTTTCAGCACGGAAGTGCAAGGGTCAGTGTGTTCAGAAGGAGGTTCTGGCTACAGGTGGAGGAGAGACGGGGATGTCCAGCTGGAGGCAGGGGGGCCAGTGAGGGACTGGAGGCTGAAAGAACCTGAATGGGAGGAGAGCTTGTTCATGTGGGACCAGAAGTGGAACCCAGGCCTCCTACCTCCCTATGCTCAGCTCTCCGGGCTGGGCCAGCGGTTCCCAAAGAGTGGGCTCCAGGACATGGGGCTGAGGCCGACTCTGGCCAAAGGCAGATTCCACGGTCAAGTGAGGTTGGGAAATGCTGCCCAGGCTCCTGTCTGGGTGTCATGGTGCCTGTTAGCGGGCCAAAGGCTCTGGGAAGTCCTGGATACACCCCTGTTAACCCTGTGTCCCCAAACTGTGTAACCACAGAAGGCTTCCTCGGTGACACACTTATTCACATCCCAAAGGAGAGTGTGAGATGCTCCGGAGGGGCCTGGCTGCCAAGTGCTTTCCTCGGGAACCCGCCACGGCGGGAGGTCCAGAGTGAAGACACGCCATCAGCCGCAAATGTATGGCCACAAAGAATGCGTGGGGTCTGGCAAAGCCAGGAGTACAGGGGGGAACCCATAGTGTTGGCATTCGGGCCCGAGGGTGGGCACGCTCAGCACAGCTCTTCTCTGTGACTTGGGGCCATGGGACTTGGTGCCTCACCTACCCCACCTGTAAAATGGGGACGATGGTTCTGCATCCTCTGCCTATTTTCGAAGACGTGGGCATTAACATGACAAAGCACTAAACGCACCCAAGGAGTCAGGATGTTCTGGGAGCAGCAGACAGCTCTGGCTCCTGCCAGCAAATAGGACCTGCCCTGGGCCAGCACCGCCGGCGATGCCTCTGGAGACACCTGGGCGTCAGCCTGGGTGGGGGACCTGGCGGAGGGTGCTGTGCCTCCCCGCCTTTAGCTCACAGCAGAATCAGTTTCACAGATGCAGTGCTCATTGGAAGAAGCACTGGATTGGGAGCTGGGTCCACTCTGACTCACTGCAGGCCCAGAATAAACTGCTCAGCCTTTCTGGGTAAGACAGGGTAAGAATACTCCTTAGGCCTGGGGGCTACGGGCACGCCCAATGTGTAAAGAGCCTAGCAAATAAGTTAGGCAGTGGAGGGGGAATTATAAAACCACGATGTTCTTTATTATCTAATCAGATAAATCTGTTTTTACTAAAGAAGACACTGAAGTCCAGGGAGGCCCAGGGACAGACTGCTGGAGGAGCTCAGACAGTCTGCCAGTTTCCTGGCACCAGCGGCACGCGTCTAGATTGGGACCAACTCCCAGTGGCCTAAGCGGAGGAGAAGAGAATGGGTTTGCTCCCCTCCAGGCGTGGCTCTTGCTGCCCGGTGGGCCTGCAGCCTTGGGACCTGCCTCCCTCCCTCCACCAGGCTCCTCTTAGAAATGCTTTCCCAGGGTTTTCACTGGTGGAGAGATGAGCCACACCCAGCCAATCACTGTGGCCATGGGGAATCCCGGGCTCTGATTGGCCACACCTGAGCTCTGAATCCTCCTCCAGTTGGGCTGGAGTTGATGCTCCCACAACCAGAGGCAGAGAGGGAGGTGGGCTCCCCAGAGGCACTGTCAGCAGCCTGACCTCTTTGTAGACTGTCTTGTGGCAGCAACCCACAGTGCTAGCTGGGCAACTGCCTTGGGGATGGCTGCTGGGGACACAGGGAAGATGTCAGGAGCCAGGCTCTGCTCCAAGGAGCTCACTTCCACCTGCAGGTCAAGACCCGGAAAGGAGAGCACAGGGTGAGGAGAGGTGGCTGACCACGGACAGACCAGGAAACCCTCCTCTCCCACTCCCCAGAGTCTGCCCTCAGGCCCCGCTCCCGCCCTTGTTTCTCCTGAGTCTAAAGGCCTCATTTTGGAGGGAGAAGAAAAGGAAGAACCAGTGTTGGGAGAGTGGTGTGTGGCTATTCAAGGCAGTGTGACCTTGGGGTCGGAAGGCTGCTGGGTCCGTGGAGCGCTGGACAGAAGCCGGGAGACGGTTCAAGAGCTGGTTCTAGATGGGAACTGCCTTGCGTCCCTGAGCACGTGACCTTCTCCGGTTGGAAGTGTTCCTATCTGAAAAACAAGCGGTTTGGACTAGTTTATCTCTGAGGTCCCTCCCAGTATGCACACAAAGCGGTTCCGTTTTCTGAAAAGCTGTATGTAAACCGAATAAAAGTGGCTCTCTGCGAAGCTTGGAATCTGCCGGTGGGGAGCATCCCATCCCCCGCTTCCGCACCTGCCAGCGGGGACAGCCTGGACTTCCCTGCGCAGCGTTGGCTCAAAGCGGGGCGACCTGTGGGTCGGAGTCCAGTGCCCCCTGGTGGCGCCCAGGCGCGCAGGCCGCTTCCGGACGGCGGAGGCCCGACGGCTGTGACTCAGGGGTGGCGCCGCTGCAGGGCGGCGGGAGGCCCGACTGGGGTTCCGTCGTGGGCCGAGCCACAGAGCAATTAATTACCAGCTGCTGGGAATCCTTGTCGCCCGCTCGCGGTGACTCACCGGGCGGCCAGACTCATTCGCGAGCGCGGGGGCTTCGGTTTCCAAAATGTATTCTGGGGAAAGCGCCTGCTTAGGGTGGGGCTCCCCGTCCCCGTGCCCAAGGGCGCCTGCAGACCCAGCGGAGACCCGACTGCCCAAAAGTCGCCCACAGCGCTGGCCCCCTTCTCCGGTGGGGCCGGGTGCGCAAGCACCTGCGAGTTCCAGAAATGGGGTGGAGTCTCGGTGAGGCACTGCGTTCCCAGACTCGCTCGGTCCTGCGGACGGCGAGCCCAAGACACGGCTAAAGGGGGCGACCCAAATGGGCCAGTGCTCCGGGAGCCCGCGAGGGGCGCGAGAGTTGATTCCCTGGACCTACTCTGCAACGCCCATGGCCACCTCAGGCCCGTCTCTTGACCCGCCGCCGGGGGGCGTCCCTTCCCCCAAGTCTCCATCTCTTCCTTGGCTGACGTCCAAGGGAGGTCGCCTGACCCAGAGAAGGGGAGGTGGGGGTGGGGGCTTCTCCGCGGCTTCTGCCTACCCATTTCGAGCTCCACTGCTCAGGGAGATTAGGTGGCTGGTGGTCGAGAGAAACCCCCTCAACGCCCTGAAGGGAGATGGGGGCGGGGGGCACGGGAACAAAAGAGCAAAGGAAGCTGAAACGGCAAGAGGATAAATCAGGGCGAGGCTTCCTCTCTGGACGCAAGGAATAGCTGCACCCCGGTCAGAGCCTCCTGTACCCTCGCAAGGCTCGTCCAGAGAGGGGCCGTCGTTGCGCGGCGCATTGGATTGCGTTCCGGGTGCTCCCTGCGCCCAGCCTCAGGGAGCCAAGGAGTGTTTCTCTGAAAAGCAACAGGGAGGGGGCAGGCAAGGGGGAATGCAGCGCCCTCCCCTGAGGGCCCAACCCCAAGACTGGCGGCCTGTGCCATCCTCAGCGCTCTCCGAGGGAACGACTCAGGTTGGCAGGTGCTGGGCCACCCGGCCTGCGACGCTCGCGGGAGCTGAGGCGGCCCTGGGGACCCCACCTTGGGACAAGGAGGTGCCCCAGGCCAGTGACACGCGCCCGCGCTCGCGCCAGGTGGCTTCTGGTGGAACCGCGGGTGCCACCGTGTTCCCTGGTGCCCACAGCCCCCTCCCCTTGCGCTCCCCTCTCTCCGCCCGATCTCTTCTCTCCCGTAAGCCGCCTGTCTGCCTTCTTGGCTGAATCCCGTTTCTTTCTCCAGCCCCAGGTCCCTCAAACTCGCCGCCCCGCGTGGCTTCATGCGTTCTCGGGGAGCTGGGCTAAAAAGACCCAAGCAGCCTCATTTATCCTCCCATCCCCCGCTGAAACCTGCTGGTGGCTCCGCCCCCACCCTCACTAGGGCTACACCCAGTCCTCCACCCTCCTCCGCCAGCCCCCTCCCCGGCGGCACTGGCCGCCCCTCCCGGGCTCCCTCCGCGTGCGCCCTGAGCTGCGCTCGGTCTGCAGCGGGAGCCGCCGCGGCCGCCTCGCCAGCTGGCTGGGGACCAGGCGGGAGGTGGCGAGCCCGAGAGGCTGCGGGAGGGAGGGAAGAAAGGAGGAAGGGAGGGAGGCCGGGCCTCCGCGTAGCCCGGCCCCCGCCCCCCGCGGCCCTCCCGCCAGAGCGGGGCTGCCACGCGCGCGCGCGCGCGCGCACACACAGACACACAGACACACAGACACACACACGGGCACACACGGGCACACATACGCACAGACACACGCACACACACTCGGGCTCCCTCCGGCGCGCACGCACGCAGCGCCCCGGGCAGACCAGCGCCGCGGCCGCCTCCCCGGACGCTCGGACGCCGGAGGGCCCCGACCCCGGCGCGGCTCATGCGCCCGCGCCCACCCCGCAGCTCCGCGAGGCCCGCGGGACCCCTCCCGCCTCCGCCGCCGCCTCGCCCGCCGCCCCC